>NC_134357.1:481788279-481798279 GCF_048569485.1 Anomaloglossus baeobatrachus | reverse complement strand
TTTAACTCAGGACGGTGGAGCACAGGGGAAGAAGCAAATGCCTGTTTCAGGGAGCCAAACGCAGCGTCGGCCGCAGGTGACCAGTCCTTTGGATTAGCCCCCTTCTTGGTCAAGGCGGAGAGAGGTGCAGTCAGAGCAGAGAAGTGAGGGATGAACTGACGGTAATAGTTTGCGAATCCCAGAAAGCGTTGGATTGCCTTCAGTCCGGAAGGAGGGGGCCAGTTGAGAATGGAAGAGACCTTCTCCGGGTCCATCTGCAGACCGGTATCGGAGATTACGTAACCCAGGAAGGGAAGAGAAGACTGCTCGAATACACACTTCTCGTACTTGGCGTACAGACGATTCTCTCTCAGTCTTTGTAGTACCAGCTGCACGTTCTCTCTGTGGGTCTGGAGGTCCGGAGAGAATACCAGGATATCGTCAAGATACACCACTACACAGATGTAGAGAAGGTCCCGGAACACGTCGTTCACCAATTCCTGAAACACTGCTGGTGCGTTACAGAGGCCGAAGGGCATCACACAGTATTCATAGTGCCCATCGCGAGTATTGAATGCGGTCTTCCATTCGTCCCCAGAGCGGATGCGGACCAGGTTGTAGGCACCCCGAAGATCCAACTTGGTAAACACACAAGCTCCTCTAAGCCGATGAAACAATTCGGGGATGAGCGGCAGGGGGTATTTATTTTTCACGGTGATTTGGTTCAAACCCCGGTAGTCAATGCATGGGCGTAGATCGCCCTCTTTCTTCTTAACGAAGAAGCCTGCTCCCGCAGGAGAGGAGGACCTCCGAATGAATCCCCTTGCCAGGTTCTCCGTGATGTAGGCAGACATGGCCCTTGTTTCAGCAGGAGACAGCGGATATATCCGTCCTCGAGGTGGTGTAGTTCCCGGGATTAGGTCGATGGTACAGTCATAAGGACGATGTGGCGGACGTACCTCTGATTCCTTTTTATCAAAGACGTCAGCGAAGGACCAATAGGCCGAGGTCAGTCCCGGTAGGGACTCCGGAACCAGAGGTCGTCGGATGGGCTGTATAGTCTTCAGACAATTCTCGTGGCAAGAGGAGCCCCATCGGGTGATGTCACCAGTACCCCAGTTGACTGACGGTTCGTGTGTCCGTAACCAGGGGAGTCCCAGCAGGATTTGATGGGACATGTGTGGGAGGACGTAGAGAGCGATGTTCTCGGTGTGCAGGGCACCGATAAGTAGTTCCACCGGCTTGGTGATCCACGAGATGGTGTCAGAGAGGGGTCTCCCATCTACAGAGGCAATCACGAGGGGTTTGTCGAGTGGAGTAACAGGCACCTGGTACTTGTCCACCGTGGCCTGCTGGATGAAATTGCCTGCTGCCCCGGAATCGAGGTACGCCTCGGCCGTGAACCGCGTCTCTCCCGTCGTCACTTGAACAGTCCACGTAACCGGGTCTGAGAGAGTCCCAGCACCTAGGGTGGCCTCTCCTACCAACCCTAGGCTTTGGAGTTTCCCGGCCTCTCTGGACAGGAGCGTAGAAGGTGTGTGCCCTCTCCGCAGTAGAAGCAGAGGCCCTTGGCGAGCCGTTCTGCTCGGCGTTGTTCGGACTGCCGCAAACGGTCAATCTGCATGGGCTCATGGACAGAGACACCAGACGACGCTGACTGAAGTACGGCGGGCTTCTGCGGAGGAGAGGAATGCCGTATCGGACGTCTCTCACGGGACACCTCTTTGGATCATTCCTGGAATCTGAGGTCCACGCGGGTGGCTAGTGCGATCAGGGCATCCAGGGTGGAAGGAACATCGCGGCCTGCCAGCTCGTCCTTAATATGGCTGGAGAGTCCTTCCCAGAAGGCGGCGGTGAGGGCTTCATTGTTCCACCCCAATTCTGAGGCCAAAGTGCGGAAGCGGATGGCATACTGCCCTACCGTCATAGTCCCCTGACGTAGCCTGAGGAGTGATGAGGCGGATGCAGCGGCACGTCCAGGTTCGTCAAAGGTGTTTCTAAATGCCTGCAGGAAGTCCTGGATGTTGGTAGTCACAGGGTCCTCCTTTTCCCACAAGGGGTTCATCCAGGCCAGTGCCTCACCCTCTAGATGGGACATCACAAACGCCACCTTGGCTTGGTCGGAGGCAAACAAGTGCGGAAGCAGCTTGAAATGAAGGGAGCACTGGTTTAGGAATCCCCTGCAGGTCTTGGGATCTTCGGCGTACCGGGGTGGTGAGGTCAAACGAAGTCTGGAAGCATCCGAGGAGGCTGCCACGGGAGCTGTGGCCGTGGATTGTACAGTGGAAACCTGAGATGCCAAGGATGTGGCTGTCACTTGTAGCGTGTTCAGGCGGGTATCCACAGAAGACATGAAGTTCAGCATGCGGGTCTGGGTCTCGCGCTGGCGTGTGAGTTCCTGCTGCAAGGCCGCTAGTGCTTCGGCGGGATCCATGGCCTGTTCTTACTGTTAGGGCCAGGTGGACGGGCAGACCCAGGTGGTGGATCCACTGGGCTGAACACCTCACCGAGGGCAAGGTGCCCGGTAGCCGGAGCACTAGCAGGACAGTCCGTTTAGAGGAGTGGAGTAAAGAAGTCCCTGGGACCACGGGGTCTCTGATGGTAGTCCGGGTGACGGAGCTCAGGTTCGGAGGCCGAGATGTCATCAGGCAGAGTCCGGAACCAATGGAGCGAGAAGGCGGGTCACCACAGGGATCGGAGATGGCCGGAACTGACAGGATGGCAGGCCGTCAACGTTCGGGGTTCGGGTATCGTCAGGACCGGTTGGCGAGGCAGGAGCGGCTCTACGAGAGAGATAGGTGAGTATATCACAGACACAAGGAGACCTGACTCCTAGCTTAGAAAACACGAAGAACAGGCCCCGCCCACTTGGAAAGGATCCCCCTATATACCCAGTACCTGATCCTTCAATATCCTGTTGGAGGACACTGGCCCTTTAAGAAAGGGTCAATGACCGCGCGCGCACCCTAATGCGCATGCGCGAGGCCCGGGTGCCAGAAGCCAGGGCAGGGAGCGGTGAACAGGAGGCAGGAGAGCCGGCCTGGAGCAGAGCTGCCGACGGGCGCCGGGAGCGGGGACCGGGCCGCCTGGGAACCGCCGGTGATGGGGCCTGGAGGCTGTGGAGTGGGGGACGCCTGACAGAGGAGCCGGGGAGCGAGGCAGGGAAGCCGGGGAGCGTGGCAGGTGAGCCGGGGAGCGAGGCAGGGGGGCCGGAGAGCGTGGCAGGGGAGCCGGGAAGCAAGGCAGGGGACCCGGGGAGCGTGACATTATCTATCTATCTATCTATCTATTTATCCCTCTATCTATTCTCTATGTATTATCTATCTATCTATCTATGTATTATCTATCTATCGTTCTATCTATCCCTCTATCTATCTATCTATCTATTATCTATCTATCCCTCTATCTATCCTCTATCTATTATCTATCGGTCTATCTATCTATCTATCTATCCCTTTATCTATCCTCTATGTATTATCTATCTATATATCTATGTATTATCTATCTATCTGTCTATCTATTATCTATCTATCTATCTATCCCTCTATCTATCCTCTATTTATTATCTATCGGTCTATCTATCTATCTATCTATCTATCCCTCTATCTATCTATCTATCCCTCTATCTATCGGTCTATTTATCTATCTATCTATTATCTATCATCTATCTATCCCTCTATCTATCTATCTATCTATCTATCTATCCCTCTATCTATCTATCTCTCTATCTATCCTCTATGTATTATCTATATATCTATCTATCTATCTATCTATCTATCTATCTATCTATGTATTATCTATCTATCTATCCCTCTATCTATCCTCTATGTATTATCTATCTATCTATCTATCTATCCCTCTATCTATCCCTCTATCTATCTATCTATCTATCTATCTATCTATCTCTCTATCTATCCCTCTATCTATCTATCCCTCTATCTATCTATCTATCTATCTATCTATCGATCTATCTATCTATCTATCTATCCCTCTATCTATCTATCTATCTATCTATCTATCTATCTATCTATCGATCTATCTATCTATCTATCTATCTATCTATCCCTCTATCTATCTATCTATCTATCTATCTATCTATCTATCTATCTATCCCTCTATCTATCTATCTATCTATCTATCTATCTATCCCTCTATCTATCTATCTATCTATCTATCTATCCCTCTATCTATCTATCTATCTATCTATCCCTCTATCTATCTATCTATCTATCTATCTATCTATCTATCCCTCTATCTATCTATCTATCTATCTATCCATCCCTCTATCTATCTATCTATCTATCCCTCTATCTATCTATCCCTCTATCTATCCCTCTATCTATCTATCTATCTATCTATCTATCTATCTATCTATCCCTCTATCCATCTATCTATCTATCTATCTATCTATCTATCTATCTATCTATCTATCTATCTATCCCTCTATCTATCCCTCTATCCATCTATCTATCTATCTATCTATCTATCTATCCCTCTATCTATCTATCTATCATCTATCTATCTATCTATCTATCTATCTATCTATCTATCTATCTAGCTATCCCTCTGTGATTCTATCTATCTTTTGTACTATCCGTCTTTTTTTTTTTATCTATCCATGTATTTATCTATCTTACTATTATCTTTTTTTTACGAAAATGTCTATTATTTTGTTTTTAAAATAAATTCCTATAATAATATACAGAAGACACCTCACGTGTCCCAGCATATTCCAATATTGGGGCCGTGCTCCCTCCTCGGCCCGTCCCGCACAGTTATAAGGTCACCTGCTGCCACCACTTGATGGAAATCTGTTTTGCAGGTTGCATAAAATGTATTTCATAATGTAGTGAGCCGTCTGTGAGCTGTCACACATTGTATGAGCTCCAGGACGTACGGTAACGGCCCATGTCAGTGCCGTATCTGCGCTCGCCCCGCTGGCCCCGTATCTCCAGACTCCAGTTATGTGGTGATATAGGAGGTGAGGATACAATACTGCAGAGCCTGGAGGACGTCAGGGAAGGGTCCGGGCCGCAGGGTTATTATCACCCCTATGGGAGGTGCAGGAAGTCAGAGGCTCTGTGCACACTTAGATTTTATGAGATGGTCAAAAATGAAGTTTTCTAGACTATCTGCTCCATGGACAAAAAGTTTTATTTATATAAAAAGTCTAAATGTTCAAGACAGAAATAATTATAAAGTGACAAAAAACGTACAATAGGGCATCACCCAAGCAATATAGGGAGTGGATAGTATGGCATCGCTCACCTCCTCTGTTGTGTCCTATGTAGGGATATATCCCAGCTGCTCCGCTCCGTATACTGGGGTCAAACCAGCAGTGAAAAGGGAAATACGGATAAACTGCTGCGCTGCTGGTGAATGAGATATACAGCAGCTTTATTAATCTACGCGTTTCAGAGCTCTGAGACAGGAATAACAGATTCCTTAAGAAAATCAGTAATGAATGAAAACTCTTTAACATTGACAACTATAGAAATATTAAAGAAAAAGAAAAGAAAGAAAGGAATGTAGAGAAAGAAATAAAGAAAGAAAAACGTAAAAAGAAAGGAAGCAAGGCAGAGATAGAAAATTAAGAAAAGAAACAAAGTCGGGAGAGAAAAAGAAAGAAGGAAAGAAAGAAAGGAGGGAGAGAGAGAGAGAAAGATAATTACGCAGATATTGCATAGATATTTAAACAAAGATAGATAGATAAAGAGAGAATAAAATTAAATTAAGAAAAAGAGAAAGTGCTAGAGAGCGAAAGAGAGCGAGAGAAAAAGAAAGAGAAAGAAAGGAAAGAATGAACAAAGGGAGGGAGAAAGGAAGGGAGAGACAGAAAAATAACAAAAGAAAGAAAAAAAGAAAGGGAGAGAGGAAAAAGAATAAAAAAAGAAAGACAGAAAGAAAGGCAGAGACAGAAAAAGAACAAAAGATGGAAAGTAATGGAGAAAGAGAAATAAAGAAGGAAAGAGAAAGAAAGAAAGAAAGAAAGAAAGGGGAGATAGAGAAAAAGAGGAAGATAACAACTGATACCTAGGAAGAAAGAAAGTGGAAAAGAGAAAGAAAGAAAAAAAGAAAGAAAGAGGCAGAGAGAAAGAAAGAAAATGAATGAAAAAGATAAATAACAAAAGAAGGAAAGTAAGAAGAAAGAGAAGGAAAGAAAAAAGAAAGAAAGAAAATGAATAAACAAATAAAGAAAGGGAAAGGAGAGAGAAAGATTAGAGATACTCAGATATTACATAGATACTTAAACAGAGATAGATAGATAGATAGATAGATAGATACATAGATAGATAGAGGGATAGATAATAGATAGATAGAGGGATAGATAATAGATGGATAGATAGAGGGATAGATAGAGGGATAGATAAAAGATAGAGGGATAGATAGATGGATAGATGGATAGATGGATAGATAGATAGATAGATAGATAGATAGATAGAGGGATAGATGGATATAAAATAGATAGATGGCTAGATGGATAGATAGATAGATAGATAGATAGATGGATATATAGATAGAGGGATAGATAGATAGAGGGATAGATAGATAGATAGATAGATAGATAGATAATAGATGGCTAGATGGATGGATAGATAGACAGATAGATGGATATATAGATAGATAGAGGGATAGATAGATAGATAATAGATAGATGGCTGGATGGATGGATAGATAGACGGATAGATGGATATATAGATAGATAGATAGATAGATAGACGGATAGATGGATATATAGATAGATAGATACATGGATAGATAGATAGAGGGATAGATAGATAGATAGATAGATAGATAGATAGATAGATAGATAGAGGGATAGATAATAGATATATAGATAAATAGATGGATAAATAGATACATAGATAGATATAGAAAGATAGATAGATAGATAGATAGATAAAGAGAGAATAACATTAAATTAAGAAAAAGAGAACGTGCTAGAAAGAGAGCGAGAGAAAAAGAAAGAGAAAGGAAGGAATGAAGTAATGAACAAAGGGAGGGAGGGAGGAAAGGAGAGACAGCACAATAACAAAATAAAGAAAAAAAGAAAGGGGGAGAGAGGAAAAAGAATAAAAAAAAGAAAGACAGAAAGAAAGGCAGAGACAGAAAAAAGAACAAAAGAAGGAAAGTAATGGGGAAAGAGAAAGAAAGAAGGAAAGAAAGAAAAGATAGAGAAAAAGAGGAAGATAATAACAGATACCTAGAAAGAAAGAAAGGGGAAGAGATAAAGAAAGAAAGAAAGAAAAAAAAAAAGAAAGTAAAAAAGAAAGGGGAAAAAAGAAAGAAGATGAATGAAAAAGACAAATAACAAAAGAAGGAAAGTAAGAAGAAAGAGAAAGAAAGAGAAGGAAAGAAAAAAAGAAAATGAATACCGTAAAAAGACAAAGAAAGAAAAAAGGGAAAGGAGACAGAAAGATTAGAGATACTCAGATATTACATAGATATGTAAACAGAGATAGATAGATACATAGATAGATAGAGGGATAGATAGACAGATAGATAGATAGATAGATAGATAGATAGATAGAGGGATAGATAGAAGGATAGATAGATAGAGGGATAGATAGATAGATAGATAGATAGATAGATAGATACATAGATAGATAGAGGATAGATAGATAGATAAATAGGTAGATAGATAGAGGATAGATAGATACATAGATAGATAGATAGATAGAGGGATAGATAGATAGATGGATAGATAGATAGATAGAGGGATAGATAGATAGAAAGAGGATAGATAGATAGAGGATAGAAAGATACATGGATAGATAGATAGATAGATAGATAGATGGATAGATAAATAGAGGGATAGATAGATAGATAGATAGATAGATAGATGGATGGATGGATAGATAGATAGATAGATAGATAGATAGATAGATAGATAGATAGATAGATAGATAGATAGATAGACAATCCAAGACAACTCCTTCTGGGAAATATGGAGCCACATGGACACAAAGAGCAAGAAAAAGAATGACAACCATATCCAAAATGGCAACATCTGGCTCCAGTACTTCAGAGACCTCTACAAAGACATCCCAAAAGAAGGACTAAGCCAAGAGCAGGAAAACATAACATCAAAACTAAAGGCAATGGAAGAGAAAATCAAAAACTTCCAAAACCCACTGGACACACCAATTACATTACAGGAAGTTGCAGAGAAAATCACTTCCATAAAGTGTAAAAAATCTAGTGGTCTGGATGGAATCCCCCCAGAGATGTTGAAGTACAGCCCACCAGAAATTCAAGCTGCAATGGTTAAACTGTTCAACATTGTGCTGAGTGCTGGTTACTTCCCTCGTACCTGGAACCAAGGACTCATTACACCGATCCACAAGAGTGGGGACAGGTATGACCCTGCCAACTACAGAGGCATATGTGTCAGCAGTAACTTGGGAAAACTGTTCAACAGCATCCTAAACAAAAGGATCATCAGTTTCCTTACCGAGCACAATGTCTTGAGCAAAAGCCAAGCAGGGTTCGTGCCAAACCACCGCACCACGGACCACATCTACACCCTGCACAGTCTCATTCAGAGCCACGTCCACAATACAAAGCATGGGAAGATATACGCCTGCTTTGTAGACTTTAAAAAGGCCTTTGACTCAGTGTGGCACCCGGGCTTGTTCTTAAAAATGCTGGAAAGCGGAATAGGAGGAAAGACCTATGATGTCATCAAAAGCTCCTACACCGAGAACCTCTGCAGCGTGAGTGTGAACGGTAGAAGAACGGCTTATTTCCAGCAGAGCCGAGGAGTCAGACAGGGCTGCAGCCTAAGTCCAACGCTCTTCAATATTTACATCAATGAGCTGGCTACTGCTCTAGAATCTTCACCTGCTCCAGGTCTCACACTCCATGATGCCCAGGTGAAATTCTTGCTCTATGCAGATGACCTACTGCTGGTGTCACCAACCGAGAAAGGTCTCCAAGACAACCTACAAATCTTGGAGAAATTCAGCTCCACATGGGCACTACCGATCAATCTAAAGAAAACCAACATCATGGTGTTCCAGAAGAGAAAAAGAAGATTTGACCAGCATCCTTCATTTGTCCTAAACGGCTGCACTCTAACAGGAACAGACAAATACACCTACTTGGGCCTGGAAATTCACCAGTCAGGGAGCTTCAAACAAGCCATAGAGACCCTGAAAAACAAGGCCTGCAAAACCTTTTATGCCATCCGAAGGACATTGTATCATCTGAAGCCACCAGTGAGGGTCTGGCTAAAAATCTTCGATTCCATCATTGCCCCAATCCTCCTGTACGGCAGCGAAGTCTGGGGCCCTCACACTTACCCAGATTGGTCAAGGTGGGATTCCAGCCCAACAGAAATATTCCACCTGGAATTCTGTAAGCACCTTCTCCAGGTCCATCGAAGCACCTCCAACAGTGCCTGTCGAGCTGAGCTGGGCAGATTCCCTCTACACCTAGCAGCTCTGAAGAGGTCACTATCATTTCAGGCTCACCTACAGAGTAGCAATCCAAACTCCCATCACCACAAAGCTCTGATATATATACGTGGGCCAGATGAACCAGGACCCCGGGCACAGCCCTCCCAAACCCAACTGGACAAAATAACCAATCACAGCAGCCTGACAAGAACCAGAATCAGGAAGATGGTAGACGAGGGCCAGGAGAGGTATGTCAGTGACTGGAGGACCGACATCAACACCTCACAGAAACTGACCACGTACCAGAGACTACAGAGAGACTACAGACTGGCCCCGTATCTGGAGAAAATCCCGGACCCCAGAGACCGCAGGACCCTGAGCCGATATAGACTCAGTGCCCACAGTCTAGCCATCGAATCCGGACGTCACAAGCAGAGCTACAAGCCCAGGGAGGACAGACTGTGCCAACACTGTGACCTGGAGGCCGTGGAGGATGAAACCCACTTCCTGCTACACTGCACCAAGTACTCAGCAGTGAGGGACACTCACTTCAGGAGACTCTCCCATCTCTTCCCGGATTTCAGCTCCATGAAGGAGGAAGAGAAAATATATATCCTGCT
>NC_134357.1:478980162-479018079 GCF_048569485.1 Anomaloglossus baeobatrachus | reverse complement strand
CAAATGGAGTGGTTTCTCCAGACTTGAATCTCATAGAAAACCTATGGAATCAGCAGAGTTGCTTTGTATAGGTTTGTAACACTGTACCCCAGATCCTCAATGACCTGAGGGCCGCCCTTCAAGAAGAGTGGGATGCCATGCTTCAGCAGACAATAACTCCACTTGTGACCAGCAGGAGGCGGCGATGTCAGCTGTAATTGATGCTCAAAACCACATGACAAGATATTGAGATAGACATTTTTTTGTTTGGAGAGTAAAAACACATCGCTGTTGCCTCTTGTCTCAAATTGTTTGAGATTGGAAACATCACCATTGCATGTTTGTAGTTAAAGGGAAGGTGTTGTAAAAAAAAAAAATTATATTTTTTCAGTTATTGAAAAAAATTAAAGTATTGTTTTAATGTTATGTTTAAATAATATTATTTGTTTTTAATTGAGAAAAAAAAGGTTGATATTTTCTACTCAAACACTAGGGGGAGCAGCTGCTGAAATCCTGCTGTAGAACTAGCTCACATAACTGCAGCATAAGAATCTGCTCTCCTTTGTGTGATGTCACCCCTCCCCCTCCCAATCTGGGTGTTTCCAAAAGGATAAGGGAAGATGAAGTTCAGGAGCACAGTGCAGAGCCATTTTGTTGGTGGCCGCAAAGTGATCCTAATATGTCTAAAGTATCACTAAGGCCAGCTGCATAGTGCTCCACTGTATCCCGCGCAGCACTGCATTCCAATGCCCCACTATCTCGTGCTCCCATATATTGTGCTGCCGGCCAGGATCAGAGGTCCGAGGTGACATGCGGTGAAGAGGGGTGATCTATAGCCTGAGCAGCACTGCACTACAGATGTTACGTCACGAATACCGCTTCCAGCCGCATGCACACACCTTAGACCTGTGCCCCCGGGAGCCTGTCCAGTCAGCGATCACAGTACAGAGCAGCGAGGAGCGGAGGCTCGATGTGAGCATACGCAGGAGGGGGGGTAGGAAGGGGTTTCGGGTGAGCGGAGAGAGGGGGAGGGGGGGAGGGGGGGAGCGGGCAGATTAGGCAGTGGGGGGGGCGGGCAGAGTAGGCAGTGGGGGGGAGGGAGAGAGAGAATAGGCAGTGGGGGGGAGGGAGAGAGAGAGTAGGCAGTGGGGGGGAGGGAGAGAGAGAGTAGGCAGTGGGGGGGGGGGAGAGAGTAGGCAGTGGGGGGGGAGAGAGTAGGCAGTGGGGGGGAGAGAGTAGGCAGTGGGGGGGGAGAGAGTAGGCAGTGGGGGGGAGAGAGAGTAGGCAGTGGGGGGGAGAGAGAGTAGGCAGTGGGGGGGAGAGAGAGTAGGCAGTGGGGGGGAGGGGGAGAGTAGGCAGTGGGGGGGGAGAGTAGGCAGTGGGGGGGAGAGAGTAGGCAGTGGGGGGGGGAGAGAGTAGGCAGTGGGGGGGGAGAGAGTAGGCAGTGGGGGGGGGGAGAGAGTAGGCAGTGGGGGGGGAGAGAGTAGGCAGTGGGGGGGGGAGAGAGTAGGCAGTGGGGGGGGGGAGAGAGTAGGCAGTGGGGGGGGAGAGAGTAGGCAGTGGGGGGGGGGAGAGAGTAGGCAGTGGGGGGGGGAGAGAGTAGGCAGTGGGGGGGGAGGAGTAGGCAGTGGGGGGGGGAGGAGTAGGCAGTGGGGGGGGGAGGAGTAGGCAGTGGGGGGGGAGGAGTAGGCAGTGGGGGGGGAGGAGTAGGCAGTGGGGGGGGAGGAGTAGGCAGTGGGGGGGGAGAGTAGGCGGGGGGGGAGGAGAGTAGGCAGTGGGGGGGGAGGAGAGTAGGCAGTGGGGGGGAGGAGAGTAGGCAGTGGGGGAGGAGAGTAGGCAGTGGGGGAGGAGAGTAGGCAGTGGGGGGGGAGAGTAGGCAGTGGGGGAGGAGAGTAGGCAGTGGGGGGGAGAGTAGGCAGTGGGGGGGAGAGTAGGCAGTGGGGGGGAGAGTAGGCAGTGGGGGGGAGAGTAGGCAGTGGGGGGGGGAGAGTAGGCAGTGGGGGGGGAGAGTAGGCAGTGGGGGGGAGAGTAGGCAGTGGGGGGGGAGAGTAGGCAGTGGGGGGGGAGAGTAGGCAGTGGGGGGGGAGAGTAGGCAGTGGGGGGGGAGAGTAGGCAGTGGGGGGGGAGAGTAGGCAGTGGGGGGGGAGAGTAGGCAGTGGGGGGGGAGAGTAGGCAGTGGGGGGGGAGAGTAGGCAGTGGGGGGGGAGAGTAGGCAGTGGGGGGAAGAGTAGGCAGTGGGGAGGGAGAGTAGGCAGTGGGGGGGGGGAGAGTAGGCAGTGGGGGGAGAGTAGGCAGTGGGGGGGAGAGTAGGCAGTGGGGGGGGAGAGTAGGCAGTGGGGGAGGAGAGTACGCAGTGGGGGGGAGAGTAGGCAGTGGGGGGGAGAGTAGGCAGTGGGGGGGAGAGTAGGCAGTGGGGGGGAGAGTAGGCAGTGGGGGGGGAGAGTAGGTGGGGGGGGGAGAGTAGGCAGTGGGGGGGGGGGAGAGTAGGCAGTGGGGGGGGGGAGAGTAGGCAGTGGGGGGGAGAGTAGGCAGTGGGGGGGAGAGTAGGCAGTGGGGGGGAGAGTAGGCAGTGGGGGGGGAGAGTAGGTGGGGGGGGGAGAGTAGGCAGTGGGGGGGGGGGGAGAGTAGGCAGTGGGGGGGGGGGAGAGTAGGCAGTGGGGGGGGGGAGTAGGCAGTGGGGGGGGAGAGTAGGCAGTGGGGGGAAGAGTAGGCAGTGGGGGGAAGAGTAGGCAGTGGGGGGGAAGAGTAGGCAGTGGGGGGGGAGAGTAGGCAGTGGGGGGGGGGGGAGAGTAGGCAGTGGGGGGGGGGGGGAGAGTAGGCAGTGGGGGGGAGAGAGTAGGCAGTGGGGGGGGAGAGAGTAGGCAGTGGGGGGGGGGAGAGAGTAGGCAGTGGGGGGGGAGAGAGTAGGCAGTGGGGGGGGAGAGAGTAGGCAGTGGGGGGGGAGAGAGTAGGCAGTGGGGGGGGAGAGAGTAGGCAGTGGGGGGGGAGAGAGTAGGCAGTGGGGGGGGGAGAGAGTAGGCAGTGGGGGGGAGAGAGAGTAGGCAGTGGGGGGGAGAGAGTAGGCAGTGGGGGGGGGAGAGAGTAGGCAGTGGGGGGGGGAGAGAGTAGGCAGTGGGGGGGGGAGAGAGTAGGCAGTGGGGGGGGGAGAGAGTAGGCAGTGGGGGGGGGGGGAGAGTAGGCAGTGGGGGGGGAGAGAGTAGGCAGTGGGGGGGGAGAGAGTAGGCAGTGGGGGGGAGAGTAGGCAGTGGGGGGGAGGAGTAGGCAGTGGGGGAGAGAGTAGGCAGTGGGGGGGGAGAGAGTAGGCAGTGGGGGGGGAGAGAGTAGGCAGTGGGGGGGGAGAGAGTAGGCAGTGGGGGGGGAGAGAGTAGGCAGTGGGGGGGGGGAGAGTAGGCAGTGGGGGGGAGGAGAGTAGGCAGTGGGGGGGAGGAGAGTAGGCAGTGGGGGGGAGGAGAGTAGGCAGTGGGGGGGGGGAGAGTAGGCAGTGGGGGGGGGGAGAGTAGGCAGTGGGGGGGGGAGAGTAGGCAGTGGGGGGGGAGAGTAGGCAGTTGGGGGGGAGAGAGTAGGCAGTTGGGGGGGAGAGAGTAGGCAGTTGGGGGGGAGAGAGTAGGCAGTTGGGGGGGAGAGAGTAGGCAGTTGGGGGGGAGAGAGTAGGCAGTGGGGGGGAGAGAGTAGGCAGTGGGGGGGAGAGAGTAGGCAGTGGGGGGGAGAGAGTAGGCAGTGGGGGGGAGAGAGTAGGCAGTGGGGGGGAGAGAGTAGGCAGTGGGGGGGGAGAGAGTAGGCAGTGGGGGGGGAGAGAGTAGGCAGTGGGGGGGAGAGAGTAGGCAGTGGGGGGGGGGGAGAGAGTAGGCAGTGGGGGGGGAGAGAGTAGGCAGTGGGGGGGGAGAGAGTAGGCAGTGGGGGGGGAGAGAGTAGGCAGTGGGGGGGGGGAGAGTAGGCAGTGGGGGGGGGAGAGAGTAGGCAGTGGGGGGGGGAGAGAGTAGGCAGTGGGGGGGGGAGAGAGTAGGCAGTGGGGGGGGGGAGAGAGTAGGCAGTGGGGGGGGGGAGAGAGTAGGCAGTGGGGGGGGGAGAGAGTAGGCAGTGGGGGGGGGGGAGAGAGTAGGCAGTGGGGGGGGGGAGAGAGTAGGCAGTGGGGGGAGAGTAGGCAGTGGGGGGGAGAGAGTAAGCAGTGGGGGGGAGAGAGTAAGCAGTGGGGGGGAGAGAGTAAGCAGTGGGGGGGAGAGAGTAAGCAGTGGGGGGGGAGAGAGTAAGCAGTGGGGGGGGAGAGAGTAAGCAGTGGGGGGGAGAGAGTAAGCAGTGTGGGGGGGAGAGTAAGCAGTGGGGGGGGAGGAGTAGGCAGTGGGGGGGAGGAGTAGGCAGTGGGGGGGGAGGAGTAGGCAGTGGGGGGGAGGAGTAGGCAGTGGGGGGGGAGGAGTAGGCAGTGGGGGGGGAGGAGTAGGCAGTGGGGGGGGGAGGAGTAGGCAGTGGGGGGGAGGAGTAGGCAGTGGGGGGGGAGGAGTAGGCAGTGGGGGGGGAGGAGTAGGCAGTGGGGGGGAGGAGTAGGCAGTGGGGGGGGGAGAGAGTAGGCAGTGGGGGGGGAGAGAGTAGGCAGTGGGGGGGGAGAGAGTAGGCAGTGGGGGGGGAGAGAGTAGGCAGTGGGGGGGGGGGGAGAGAGTAGGCAGGGGGGGGGGGGGGGGGAGAGTAGGCAGTGGGGGGGGGAGAGAGTAGGCAGTGGGGGGGGGGGGAGAGAGTAGGCAGTGGGGGGGGGGAGAGAGTAGGCAGTGGGGGGGGAGAGAGTAGGCAGTGGGGGGGGGAGAGAGTAGGCAGTGGGGGGGGGAGAGAGTAGGCAGTGGGGGGGGAGAGAGTAAGCAGTGGGGGGGAGAGAGTAAGCAGTGGGGGGGAGAGAGTAAGCAGTGGGGGGGAGAGAGTAAGCAGTGGGGGGGAGAGAGTAAGCAGTGGGGGGGAGAGAGTAAGCAGTGGGGGGGGAGAGAGTAAGCAGTGGGGGGGGAGAGAGTAAGCAGTGTGGGGGGGGAGAGTAAGCAGTGGGGGGGGAGGAGTAGGCAGTGGGGGGGAGGAGTAGGCAGTGGGGGGGGAGGAGTAGGCAGTGGGGGGGGAGGAGTAGGCAGTGGGGGGGGAGGAGTAGGCAGTGGGGGGGGGAGGAGTAGGCAATGGGGGGGGGAGGAGTAGGCAGTGGGGGGGGGAGGAGTAGGCAGTGGGGGGGGAGGAGTAGGCAGTGGGGGGGGAGGAGTAGGCAGTGGGGGGGGAGGAGTAGGCAGTGGGGGGGGAGGAGTAGGCAGTGGGGGGGAGGAGTAGGCAGTGGGGGGGGAGGAGTAGGCAGTGGGGGGGGAGGAGTAGGCAGTGGGGGGGGGAGGAGTAGGCAGTGGGGGGGGGAGGAGTAGGCAGTGGGGGGGGAGGAGTAGGCAGTGGGGGGGAGGAGTAGGCAGTGGGGGGGGGAGGAAAGTAGGCAGTGGGGGGGAGGAGAGTAGGCAGTGGGGGGAGGAGAGTAGGCAGTGGGGGGAGGAGAGTAGGCAGTGGGGGGAGGAGAGTAGGCAGTGGGGGGAGGAGAGTGGGCAGTGGGGGGGGAGAGTAGGCAGTGGGGGGGGGAGGAGTAGGCAGTGGGGGGGGAGGAGAGTAGGCAGTGGGGGGAGGAGAGTAGGCAGTGGGGGGGAGGGGTTGGGCAGAGTGGGGGTGGGGAGATGTGAACAGCAGAGTGCGGGAGCAGCACGCCAGGATCAGTTACGATGCATTCACTGCTGCCTGGCATCGGTACTCACCCCATCCAGGGTGAAAGTACAGCACACAGCATACGTTGTGTGCTCCACAAAGATGGCGCTGATCTCTCTCTGCTGTGATCTGCACAGCCCAGGGGGCGCGTCCATTTCACAGCAGAAGCGGTTTCTCTGTTAAGTATAGGGTCGCAGTCTGACAATGGTCTTCTATGCACAGGGGGCTGCCATAAATGAGGTGGGCAACTGTCGTTACTCACAGCAAATCCAAGATGGCAGCACCCAGTGCTTCAGTAAACTAGCATTAAATAAAAAGTGAATTTTATTTTGTATTAAAAATACTAGATTTCATAATCACTATTAATACAAAAATAATAAACCGCGACACCTTACCTTTAAATGCCCTACTTTCATGTTACATAATATCACTAGAGTGAACTTTTAATTTTTTCCATAAATTGCACCCAAACTCCACTCAGCCTCAACTTTTTGTGATAGAGATACAGCTCTGGCAAAAATTAAAGGGAACCTGTCACTACGTTTTTAGCCTATAAGCTGCGGCCACCACCACTGAGCTCTTATATACAGCATTCTAACATGCCGCCGCCTCTATCAGCCATCTTCGCCCTCTTTCTGAAGCCTGTGTGCACGACGCGACTGTCATACACACTCGCCGGTCCTGCGCAGGCGCACTATCTGCCCTGCTCAGGGCAGATCAAAGTGCACCTGCTCAGGACCTGAATGCCGGCGAGTGTGTATGACGTCAGACCCATCATGCACCGCGGCTAGAGAAGAAGGAGAACAAAGATGGCCGAAAGATGCAGATCCGGCATCGGTCAACGGATACGCCCATTAGGCCCTCATCCACTGCAGAGCGACCGTTAGGTAAGTACTATAAAGTGTTTTTTTTTTATGTTCTCACAGCAGCCTGGGCTCTTATATACAGTATGTTAGAATGCTGTATAAAAGAGCCCGGTGGTGGTGGCCGCAGCTTATACACCAAAAAAGTGGTGACATGTTCCCTTTAAGAGACCACTGCAAAAACCTCGCTTTCCCTATACTAATTAGTCCTGTGATTAGTCGCAGGGGTGTTGTTTTTCCAGACTAGACGCACTTTTCTATGTTATCACACCCCTGTGGGCGTAATAGCATGATTTTCTTGAGTCAGCGTCACCACAGCTCCTGGAAACTTGCGCATGCGTGTTGCTCATTTTGGCTGTGTCAGTGCACCTCAGAAACCGAGTGGACGCTTCCCAGCTTCATTAGATGCATTGCGCATGACCTGAAGTCCAAAAGACGGCTCACGTACATATCTTCTGAACTTCCGGTCAGGGGCAGTGCACCTAATAAAGCCAGGAAGCGTACACTCAGCTTCTAATGTGCACTGACGCGGCCGAAATGAGCCGTGCGTATGCGCAAGATTCCCAGCAGCTGCGGTGACACCGGCTTGTGGAAATCATATTTTATCGCGCCACAGGGGCATATCAGAAATGGATCAAAGGCGTTTTTGACACACCAGTTGGGATGTTCGGCTTTGGTATGGTCGGACACTACTGAAGGTTCCCAGGAGTTAGGTGGTGGTGCACTGTGCCAGAGGGTTGTCCTCTCGCTCCCCCAACTAGGGCTGGTTCCTGGAAGATGTGTTGAGGTAGGGATTGCGCAGCAGAGAATAATTCAGCCAGAGACAGGACAGGGAGCCTTTACCTTTTACTGAAGCTTTGCACAACAGTCCGGAACATTCCTTACAGAATTCACAATGATGGTGGTCTGACCTGCCCCAATGAGAGTTTGGGTTCTTTTCTGTGTGATGGTAGTGTGTTCCTCCTGCCGCTACTTCCCTACCTGGGAATAGTTGTCTTGAAATCCTAGGAATTTCAAGACAAGAAAATTCTGGATCTTTGATCCCTTCCAGTGAGCAGGCGACTTGAATCCTGAGGAAATACTCACTATTTGTTCTAGAAGTTTACAGACTCCATCACGTCGCTGAGCTCCTGGGCAAATTCACTGCTCCTTATGAAAAGGCTGATGGCAGTCTCTTAGTTTGCAACTAATCTTGAAAGTCCAGGTGGCCTAGGGACTGGTACCCTGCTAATTTATAGCTGGCCCCTCCAGAGGTTTTAACTGTTACATCAGGACAGGACCGTCTCCATTTTACACTCCTCACTTCACCTCACGCTGACTTCAACTGCCAATTTACCTCACACCTAAGCTTCTCCCCTTTTTCCTTCTAGGGAGCACGCAAAAGCTTTATTAGTTCAAATGAACAGCCCCAGTAAGGGAGTGTGCGTAGGTAGTGAACATACAATGGTAGGGCTGTGGAAAAAAAGCGCAATAGGGTCTTATCTCAATAACCACAGGGTAGATATAAGCAGAATCACTCACCAAATCGAGTTGTGACAGTCACAACTACTGTATAAGCATGAACAATCGGTCACGGCAGCAGCAAACCCAAGGCTGATAACAGGGAAAAGTAGAGAACGGGTTATTTTCACACCGCGCCAATGACCACTGAAGAAGATGATGATCAGATTAATGTCGCTTTATTTCATGCTTGGGTCAGGTCTACGCGTTTCAGGGGTCTCTGCCCCCTTCTTCAGAACAAAAAAAAAGTACAAGAAACAACAAATCTTTTTTCCAAATGCTGAAAAATTGCAAAAAAGTGCGATTGCATGATTGTTTTTGAGATATTTTATTCAATGTGTTCACTATATGGAAAAACTGATGTGTTGGTGGGATGCAAGTTCATAGACACCAAACATGTATAGGTCTACTTTTATCTAAGGGGTTAAAACACAGTTTGTCTAAAAAAAAAAAAAAAAAAAAAAAAAAAGTGGCGCACATTTTGCCGTTGCGTTCTCATTTTTCGGGATCTATGACTTAGTGATGGCTTATGCTATGCCACACCGCTAGGTCAATCAATGTGTGGATGAAGGACCACCAGATCAAAACTCTGTCATGGCCAGCCCAATCTCCAGACCTGAACCTCATTGAAAACCTCTGGAATGTAATCAAGAAGATGGATAGTCACAGGCCATCAAACAAAGAAGAACTGCTTACATTTTCGCACCAGGAGTGGCATAAGGTCACCCAAAAGCAGTGTGACAGACTGGTGGAAAGCATGCTAAGACGCATGAAAGCAGTAATTAAAAATCATGGTTATTCCACAAAATATTTATTGATTTCTTAACTGCTCCTGAGTTAAAACATTATTAGTATTGTTGTTTCTAAATGATTATGAACTTACTTTCTTTGCATTATTTGAGGTCTGAAAGCACTATGCATAGTTTTGTTTTTTTAACCATTTCTCATTTTCAGAAAATAAATACAAAATGTATTGCTTGGAAATTCGGAGACGTTGTCAGTAGTTTATAGAATAAAAGAACAATTTACATTTTACTCAAAAATATACCTATGAAGAAAAAATCAGAAAAACAGATTTATCAGTCGCTTTTTTTAAACATTCATACTAGTGAATAGCGTTACACAGGGAATTTGGGCATACAGGTATCAATGCTGCTGGCTTGGAGGGCATACAGGACCTGACCGCTTCCCTTTAAATTCTCTTTTTGGAGGGTATTGTGACAATGTTTACCAATGTGTCTCAAGCACAAGAAAAAGTGATAACAAGCAAAACCAGATTTTTAACATGATAAAAGACAAAAGCTTTTTAAACTCAAAGCCACAAATAGACAAAAAAAAAAACAAAACAAAAAAACACAATCAAAAAGGTCTCATTCCACTTGTGCCTTTGCAAGATTTGCTTTTTTACCTAGAAGTGTCTGCACCAAAATATTCAATAGCAATCTACTCTCATTTATTGCATTTTTTGATGCACATTTTTTTTAATGCTATTTTTGGGTGGAGATGAACAACTTTAGTGTGCTAAAATTCATCTTTTTATAAGGTACTAGCTGTACTACCCGGCTTCACCGGGGTTAATAACTGCTGTTAACAAAATAGAATGTATTAACAACAATGTATTCTGCATACAAAAAACACAAAACATAGAAATGTAATTATTAAAAGGCAAAAACTAAGCATTTCACAACATATATTTCAACACCACAGATATTCCCCACAGATTTAACTAAATTGGTCAAGTAATGTGCTCGGTCTGCCTCTTTCCAGGTCTGCCTCTCTGTCTGTCTCCCCACCGACATCTTATTACCTCACATATAAGCTTCTTATACTATGAATGTCTTTTGTTCCTATAGCAACCAATTACAGCTCCTACTAATAATCTGTAGTTCCAGGCTCCATTTACTTTAATGGAGGCATGTTTTTTGGAGAGTAACTGTAAAGCGTGGGGTTACATTTTCCTGTCAAAACATAGTCTACGACGTTCCCTGGGTCGCATGAGGTGTCTGTGCAAAATTTTGTGATTGTAAATGCGACGGTGCGGAAACACTTTTTGTTTCACTTTTTCCCCCATTATGTAGATAGGGGCAAAATTGATTGGTAAATTGGAACGCCTCACAACATAGCATATGACGCTCTCGGGGTCCAGCCCGGGATAATGTCCGTCTCTTTCCCTGTCCGTGTCTGCCTCTCTTTCCCTGTCCGTGTCTGCCTCTCTTTCCCTGTCCGTGTCTGCCTCTCTTTCCCTGTCTGTCTGTGTCTCTTTTCCTGGCTGCATTGCGACACGCCAACATTCCATTTAAGGGCGTGGCTGCGCATTCTTCTGAAGTTCTGGCTGCACTGTGGCTCCCAGCTCCATTTGCTTTAATGGAGGCAGGTTTTTTTGTGAATAACTGTAAAGCACGGGGTTAAAATTTCCCCTCAAAACATAGCCTATGACGCTCTCGGGGTCCAGACGTGTGAGTGTGCAAAATTTTGTGGCTGTAGCTACGACAGTGCAGATGCCAATCCCGGACATACACACATTCAGCTTTATATATTAGATATATATATATCTATATCTATTATAATTTACTTTTTAACACGAGCGCTCCCTAGAAAACAATAGAGAAAAATACACAGCTCAACAAGGCACGTAGGCAGATCAATGACGCCCGCCACCACATGAGCCCGCAGTATCACCGACTCTCCATCCACTGACTCTCCTGAGCTGCTCCACTGCATTGACACCCTCCCCCCCTTCAATATAGTAGACCCTGGGCAATAACCACTGCCCCGCTAAGCCATATCCAGATTATAAGATGCACCCCCATTTTACCCCTAGTTTTTTGGGGGAAAAGAAGGGAATTTTGTTTACTTACCGTAAATTCCTTTTCTTCTAGCTCCAATTGGGAGACCCAGACAATTGGGTGTATAAGGCTATGCCTCCGGAGGCCGCACAAAGTATTACACTAGAAGTGTAAAGCCCCTCCCCTTCTGCCTATACACCCCCCGTGCTCCCACGGGCTCCTCAGTTTTGGTGCAAAAGCAAGAAGGAGGAAAAAAATTATAAACTGGTTGAAAGTAAATTCAATCCGAAGGAATATCGGAGAACTGAAACCATTCAACATGAACAACATGTGTACACAAAAAAACAGGGGCGGGTGCTGGGTCTCCCAATTGGAGCTAGAAGAAAAGGAATTTACGGTAAGTAAACAAAATTCCCTTCTTCTTTGTCGCTCCATTGGGAGACCCAGACAATTGGGACGTCCAAAAGCAGTCCCTGGGTGGGTAAATAATACCTCATAATAGAGCCGTAACGGCTCCGTCCTACAGGTGGGCCACCGCCGCCTGAAGGACTCGCCTACCTAGGCTGGCATCCGCCGAAGCATAGGTATGCACCTGATAGTGTTTCGTGAAAGTGTGCAGGCTCGACCAGGTAGCCGCCTGACACACCTGCTGAGCCGTAGCCTGGTGCCTCAAAGCCCAGGACGCACCCACGGCTCTGGTAGAATGGGCCTTCAGCCCTGAGGGAACCGGAAGCCCAGCTGAACGGTAAGCTTCGAGAATTGGTTCCATGATCCACCGAGCCAGGGTTGATTTGGAAGCCTGTGACCCTTTACGCTGGCCAGCGACAAGTACAAAGAGTGCATCCGAGCGGCGCAGGGGCGCCGTACGAGAAATGTAGAGTCTGAGTGCTCTCACCAGATCTAACAAGTGCAAATCCTTTTCACATTGGTGAATTGGATGAGGGCAAAAAGAGGGTAAGGAGATATCCTGATTGAGATGAAAAGGGGATACCACCTTAGGGAGAAATTCCGGAACCGGACGCAGAACCACCTTGTCCTGGTGAAACACCAGGAAAGGGGCTTTGCATGACAATGCTGCTAGCTCAGACACTCTCCGAAGTGAAGTGACTGCTACTAGGAAAACCACTTTCTGCGAAAGGCGTGCGAGAGAAATATCCCTCATTGGCTCGAACGGTGGTTTCTGAAGAACCATCAGCACCCTGTTCAGATCCCAGGGTTCCAACGGACGTTTGTAAGGAGGGACGATGTGACAAACCCCCTGCAGGAACGTGCGTACCTGTGGAAGTCTGGCCAAGCGCTTCTGAAAAAACACAGAGAGCGCAGAGACTTGTCCCTTAAGGGAGCCAAGCGACAAACCCTTTTCCAATCCGGACTGAAGAAAGGACAGAAAAGTGGGCAAGGCAAATGGCCAGGGAGAAAAACCCTGATCAGAGCACCACGACAGGAATATTTTCCACGTCCTGTGGTAGATCTTGGCGGACGTTGGTTTCCTAGCCTGTCTCATAGTGGCAATGACCTCTTGAGATAATCCTGAAGACGCTAGGATCCAGGACTCAATGGCCACACAGTCAGGTTGAGGGCCGCAGAATTCAGATGGAAAAACGGCCCTTGAGACAGCAAGTCTGGTCGGTCTGGTAGTGCCCACGGTTGGCCGACCGTGAGATGCCACAGATCCGGGTACCACGACCTCCTCGGCCAGTCTGGAGCGACGAGGATGGCGCGGCGGCAGTCGGCCCTGATCTTGCGTAACACTCTGGGCAACAGTGCCAGCGGAGGAAACACATAAGGGAGTTGAAACTGCGACCAATCCTGAACTAAGGCGTCTGCCGCCAGAGCTCTGATCTTGAGACCGTGCCATGAATGCCGTGACCTTGTTGTTGTGCCGGGACGCCATTAGGTCGACGTCCGGCATCCCCCAGCGGCAACAGATCTCCTGAAACACGTCCGGGTGAAGGGACCATTCCCCTGCGTCCATGCCCTGGCGACTGAGAAAATCCGCTTCCCAGTTTTCCACGCCCGGGATGTGAACTGCGGAGATGGTGGAGGCCGTGGCTTCCACCCACATCAAAATCCGCCGGACTTCCTGGAAGGCTTGCCGACTGCGTGTTCCTCCTTGGTGGTTGATGTAAGCCACCGCTGTGGAGTTGTCCGACTGAATTCGGATCTGCTTGCCTTCCAGCCACTGCTGGAACGCTTTTAGGGCCAGATACACTGCCCTGATCTCCAGAACATTGATCTGAAGTGATGACTCTTGCCGAGTCCACGTACCCTGAGCCCTGTGGTGGAGAAAAACTGCTCCCCACCCTGACAGACTCGCGTCCGTCGTGACCACCGCCCAGGATGGGGGTAGGAAGGATTTCCCCTTCGATAATGAAGTGGGATGAAGCCACCACCGAAGGGAAGCTTTGGTTGCCTGAGAGAGGGAGACGCTCCTGTCGAGGGACGTCGGCTTCCAGTCCCATTTGCGTAGGATGTCCCATTGAAGAGGACGCAGGTGAAACTGCGCGAAAGGGACTGCCTCCATTGCTGCCACCATCTTCCCCAGGAAGTGCATGAGGCGCCTCAAGGGGTGTGACTGACCCTGAAGGAGAGATTGCACCCCCGTCTGTAGTGAACGCTGCTTGTTCAGCGGAAGCTTCACTATCGCTGAGAGGGTATGAAACTCCATGCCAAGATATGTCAGCGATTGGGCCAGTGTCAGATTTGACTTCGGAAAATTGATGATCCACCCGAAACTCTGGAGAGTCTCCAGAGTAGCGGTGAGGCTGTGCTGGCATGCCTCTTGAGAGGGAGCCTTGACCAGCAGATCGTCTAAGTAAGGGATCACCGAGTGACCCTGAGAGTGGAGGACCGCCACTACTGTAGCCATGACCTTAGTGAAAACCCGTGGGGCTGTCGCCAGGCCGAACGGCAGTGCCACGAACTGAAGGTGTTCGTCTCCTATGGCGAAGCACAGGAAGCGCTGATGCTCTGGAGCAATCGGTACATGGAGATAAGCATCCTTGATATCGATCGATGCAAGGAAATCTCCTTGGGACATTGAGGCGATGACGGAGCGGAGGGATTCCATCCGGAACCGCCTGGTCTTTACGTGTTTGTTGAGCAGTTTTAGGTCCAGGACAGGACGGAAAGACCCGTCCTTCTTTGGAACCACAAACAGGTTGGAGTAAAAACCGTGACCCTGTTGCTGAAGAGGAACGGGGACCACCACTCCTTCTGCCTTCAGAGTGCCCAGCGCCTGCAGAAGAGCATCGGCTCGCTCGGGAGGCGGAGATGTTCTGAAAAATCGAGTCGGAGGACGAGAGCTGAACTCTATCCTGTAACCGTGAGACAGGATGTCTCTCACCCAACGGTCTTTTACCTGTGGCAGCCAAATGTCGGAAAAGCGGGAGAGCCTGCCACCGACCGAGGATGCGGTGTGAAGAGGCCGCAAGTCATGAGGAAGCCGCCTTGGTAGCGGCACCTCCAGCGGTCTTTTTAGGGCGTGACTTAGACCGCCATGGATCGGAGTTCCTCTGATCCTTCTGAGGCCTTTTGTACGAGGAGAATTGGGACCTGCCCGCACCCCGAAAGGACCGAAACCTCGACTGTCCCCTCCTCTGTTGGGGTAATTTTGGTTTGGCCTGGGGTAAGGATGTTTCCTTTCCCTTGGATTGTTTGATGATCTCATCCAGTCTCTCACCAAACAAACGGTCGCCAGAAAATGGCAAACCGGTTAAGGACTTTTTTGGAAGCCGAATCTGCCTTCCATTCCCGTAGCCACAAGGCCCTGCGTATTGCCACCGAATTGTCGGCTGCAACCGCCGTACGGCTCGCAGAGTCCAGGACAGCATTAATAGCGTAGGACGCAAATGCCGACGTTTGAGAAGTTATGGACGCCACTTGCGGCGCAGACGTACCAGGGCTGTGGAGTCGGAGTCGGAGTCGTGGAGTCGGAGTCGGAGCTCATTTTGGTGGAGTCGGAGTCGGTATAAAATGCACCGACTCCGACTCCTAAAATATATAATAAATTGGGGACAGGAGTGCAATGCAGAATGTGCTGAATATTTTACTAAATAATAACATTTAGTATAATGCTTATATTTAAGTGAAAAATTTATTGTAGTACAATGTGAACATCAGACATTTAATTGTTTTTATGATACAATAATCAAGATATTTGGATAGAACATAAAATATTTATTGGAATACAACTTTAGAACACAAAAAACTAATAAATTGTAAATATGTAATATATATATATATATATATATATATATATATATATATATATATATATATATATATATATATATATATATATATATATATATATATATATATATATATATATATATACACACACACACAGTGTATATACACACACAAGATATATATGTAATCTACTGTATATTACATAGTGTATTACATATTTACAATTTATTACAGTTTTTTGTGTTCTAAAGTTGTATTCCAATAAATATATTTTATGTTCTATCCAAATATCTTGATTATCGTATCATAAAAATTATTAAATGTCTGATGTTCACATACACATATTCATGTACTACAATAAATTTTTCACCTAACTAAGCAATATATGTAGGAGTCGGAGTCGGAGCCGGAGCCGGAGTCGGAGTCGGAGTCGGTGCAAGAGAATTTGAGGAGTCGGAGTCGGAGTCGAAGGTTTGGCTTACCGACTCCACAGCCCTGAGACGTACGTGTGAGTGCGTCAATTTGCGCTTGACCCGCTGAGATAGCTTGGAGTGCCCATACGGCTGCGAATGCTGGAGCAAACGACGCGCCGATAGCTTCATAGATGGATTTCAACCAGAGCTCCATCTGTCTGTCAGTGGCATCCTTGAGCGAAGCCCCATCTTCAACTGCAACTAAGGATCTAGCCGCCAGTCTGGAGATTGGAGGATCCACCTTGGGACACTGAGTCCAGCCCTTGACCACGTCAGGGGGGAAGGGATAACGTGTATCCTTAAGGCGCTTGGAAAAACGCTTATCTGGACAAACTCGGTGTTTCTGGACTGCCTCTCTGAAATCGGAGTGATCCAGAAACATACTCGTTGTACGCTTGGGGAACCTGAAACGGAATTTCTCCTGCTGAGAGGCTGACTCCTCCGCTGGAGGAGCCGAGGGAGAAATATCCAACATTTGATGTATGGACGCGATAAGATCATTCACTATGGCGTCACCATCAGGAGTATCAAGGTTGACAGCGGCCTCAGGATCAGAATCCTGATCAGCTACCTCCGCTTCATCATACAGAGAGTCATCCCTCTGAGACCCTGAACAATGTGATGAGGTCGAGGGGATTTCCCAGCGAGCTCGCTTAGGCGGTCTGGGGCTGCGGTCCGTGTTAGAGACCTCACCCTGGGATCTATGAGACACCCCGGGGGAACATTGTTGTTCCAACTGAGGGGAACCAGGGGGCAGTGATTCCACAGTGCCCATGGTCTGAGATACCGGTCTGGACTGCAAAGCTTCTAGAATCTTAGCCATAGTCTCAGAAAGTCTGTCAGTAACTGCAAACTCCGTCCCTGTCACCTGGACAGTGTTAGCTGGTTGTTCCCCCTGGGCCCCCCTTAGCAGAGGCTCCGGCTGAGTAAGTGCCACAGGGGCCGAGCAGTGCACACAATGAGGGTCAGTGGAACCTGCCGGCAGCGAGGTTGTACATGCGGCGCAGGCAGCATAGTAAGCCTGTGTTTTGGCACCCCTGCTTCTTGTGGGCGCCATGCTGTTGTCTCCTTTGAGCAACACAACAGGGTATATAGCCAGAAATCAACTGTGCACCCTACAGTGTAAAGTATAGCCTGTAAACATATAAACTATAATTACACTGCTGCACAAGTGGGGCCAGCACCTCAGGTGCTGCTTACCGCCCGCTTAAAGCGGTTGTGTGGCCACCAGAATCCCTGCCTGGGTCCCCCAGAGCTTGTCTCCCCTCTGCAGCGTCCGAGGAGCTGACAGGAATGGCTGCCGGCGTCCTGAGGAGAGGAGGGAGCCGTGGGCGTGACCCAGAAAGTGCGGGAACTGGTGCCCCACTGTGCACAGTGAGGGGGGTGGAGTATGCAAAGCATGCTCCAGCCCTCAGTGCTGCCGTGCTGTACAGCGTCCCGCCCTTCCCCTGACTGGCAGGGCTGGGGGCGGGAAGAAAAAGAGACTAGGCCCAAAAGCCGGGGACTCGAGTTATAAGCGCGGCCGCCGTATAAGCGCGGTCTGCGCGGAAGTCCCCGGCGCACTAACAGTCCCAGCCGCGCCGCAGTAATAACAATGGCAGCGGCGGTTAGCGCGGTAGTCCCCATACACTAACACACTCAGCGATGCTGCAGTGTGTAATGGCACAAACGCGGTCAGCGCCGCTGTCCCCGGTGCACTAGCACACCCAGCAATGCTGGAGTGTCGCTGTGCGCAGTCCCCACGGGGACACAGAGTACCTCAAAGTAGCAGGGCCATGTCCCTGAACGATACTCGGCTCCTATCCAGCAGAGTCCTCAGGAGCTGTGGATGGAGCACGGTCTCAGTGCCTGGAGACCGATAGGATCCCACTTCACCCAGAGCCCTAAGGGGGATGGGGAAGGAAAACAGCATGTGGGCTCCAGCCTCCGTACCCGCAATGGATACCTCAACCTTAACAACACCGCCGACAAGAGTGGGGTGAGAAGGGAGCATGCTGGGGGCCCTGTTAAGGGCCCTCTTTTCTTCCATCCGACATAGTCAGCAGCTGCTGCTGACTAATCTGTGGAGCTATGCGTGCATGTCTGCCTCCTTCGCACAAAGCAAAAAACTGAGGAGCCCGTGGGAGCACGGGGGGTGTATAGGCAGAAGGGGAGGGGCTTTACACTTCTAGTGTAATACTTTGTGCGGCCTCCGGAGGCATAGCCTATACACCCAATTGTCTGGGTCTCCCAATGGAGCGACAAAGAAAAGTGCATCTTATAATCCGGAAAATACGGTACATCCAGAGTAAAATCCTGTGCAGATTGTATCTACCCTCAACAGGTAAACAATGTATCAAAGGAGGTAAAATGTATTCATTTAATTTCAAGGATTGTCTTGATTAACCCCTTCACGACCGGCCGATTTTCGTTTTCAGGTTTTTTTTCCGCCATTCTTCTTCCGAGAGACGTAACTTTTTTTAATTTTCAGTCAATATGGTCATGTGAGGGCTCATTTTTTGCGGAACAAGCTGTACTTTTAAATGAAACCATACGTTTTACCATACAGTGTACTGGAAAACGGAAAAAAATTTTTTTCCAAATGCAGAAAAATTGCAAAAAAAAAAAAAAGTGTGATAGCACTATTTGTTTTTGAGATATGTTATTCACAGTGTTCACTATATGGTAAAACTGATGTATGGGGGTGTGATTCCTCAGGTCAGTGCGAGTTCATAGACACCAAACACGAATAGGTTTCCTTTTATATAAGTGACCCGTAGCGTTCTCATTTTTCAGGATCTATGGCTCAGAGACTGCTTATTTTTTGCGTCTCTAGCTGACGTTTTTAACAGTACCATTTTTGCGCAGATGCTACGTTTTGATCGGATGTTATTGCATTTTGCGCAAAATTTGTGGCGACTAAAAAACTTAATTTTGGCGTTTGGAATTTTTTTGCTGCTACGTCGTTTACTGATCAGATTAATTGATTTTATATTTTGATAGATCGGGGATTTCTGAACGCGGCAATACCAAATGTGTATATTTTTTATTTTTTTAACCCTTTAATTTTTAATGGGGCGATAGGGGGGGTGATTTGAACTTTGAGTTTTTTTTAAAAAAAATTGAAAAAACTTTTTTTTTTTATTTTACTAGTCTCCCTAGGGGATTATATGGATCAACAATCCGATCGCTCTGCCATATCTGCTGATCACAGCTATACAGCTGTAAACAGCCGATATGCTAATTTTATGCTTCACTCAGCCGAGTGAAACCGAAAGTAATTCATGTGAGCTACAGGAGAAATCACATGACCCTGTGCTACCATAACAATCAACGGAAGTCACCTGATCACATCATGTGACTTCCGGTATCGGCCAGTAAGTAAATGTTTACCGCCGATGCCGTTATAATGGCGCTGTCATATTGACAGCGCCATTTAAGAGGTTAAACGGCACGAGCAGATAACGATTCTGCTCGTGCTTAGCAGGCACACATCTCAGCTGTGAAAATCAGCTGAGATTTGCACCGATCACGGCATGCTACCGGCGGCAGATTGCGGGCAGTAACACTATGACCGCTAGGACGTAATATTACTGCCCGTGGTCGTTAAGGGGTTAAAAGGCATTGTCCAATGTGCAGTCACTCCAGACTGCCAAATCATGCCAGCATTTGCGGTCACGATTCCATGTGCAAACTATTTCCACACTTGCAGTCACATGCCAACTAGACTCATCTGGCTTCTCTCAATTGTCTTCTATTGAGAGGAGTGCAGAAGTCTAGTGGGCATGTGACCGTAAGTGTGCAAATTGCTCGCACAGGGAATCGTGACAGCAAAAGCACTGCGCAAGGTCACGATTCGGCAACTATGAAATCACAGCGCAACTGCAGACTAATTGAGAGAAAACTTTAAATAAACCTATCGCTAAGATGTGAATAGTACATGGGCCTTTATGTGGTTTAACCTCTAGATGTAAAATGAGAGAAGGAATAGATATGACGATATTCTAAGCATGTTATGAAACTCTTAACACCTTCTTGAAGATCTGGTAGAAAAGGTGAATTTGTCAATTTAAATCTTATATAGATGTAAAAATATTTGAAGTTAAATTTCAATATAAAGTGTACACACAAAAGTGTAAAGGCGGCTTTACACACTACGACATCGCTAAACCGATCTCGTTGGGTCACGGAATTTGTGACGCACATCCGGCCGCTTTAGCGATGTCGTTGCATGTGACACCTATGAGCGATTTTGAATCGTCGCAAAAACGGTCAAAATCGCTCATCAGTGACATGGGGGTCCATTCTCGAATATCGTTGCTGCTGCAGTAACGATGTTGTTCGTCGTTCCTGCGGCAGCACACATCGCTACGTGTGACACCGAAGGAACGAGGAACCTCACCTTACCTGCCTCCCGCCCGCAATGAGGAAGGAAGGAGGTGGGCGGGATGTTACGTCCCGCTCATCTCCGCCCCTCCGCTTCTATTGGGCGGCCGCTTAGTGACGCTGCTGTGACGCCGCACGAACTGCCCCCTTAGAAAAGGAGGCGGGTCGCAGGGCAGGTAAGTAGTGTAACGGGTCTGGGAGATGATGTGCGCCACGGGCAGCGATTTGCCCGTGTCGCACAATTGATGGGGGCGGGTACCCACGCTAGCGATATCGGTACCGATATCGCATCGTGTAAAGTGGCCTTTAGGCGGGTGCAGTAAAAAATGCTGCAAAGTAAGAATGCATTCAATAATAGAAGTGTTAGTAGTTTATTTCTATAAACAAAATGCAAAGAGAACGAGAAAAAGAAATCTAAATCCCATTACTTTTTAAAGGGAACCTGTAACCAATTTTTTGCCCTATAAGCTGTGGCCACCACCACCGGGCTCTTATATACAGCATTCCAACATGCTGTATATAAAAGCCCAGGCCGGGGGTATAACATAAAAAACACTTTATAATACTTACCTAACGGTCGAGCGATTTGCCATATGGGCGTCTCCGTTGTCCGGTGCCGCCTCTTTTGGCCATCTTTGTTCTCCTTCTTCTCTAGCCTCGGTGCATGACTGGTTCGACGTCATCCACACTCACCGGCATTCCGGTCCTGTGCAGGGCCGATCAAAGTATTGTAGTGCGCCTGCGCAGGACGGGCGAGTGTGTATGACATAGCCGCGTCATGCACCGCAGCTTCAGAAAGAGGACGAAGATGGCCGAAATGGGAGGTGCCAGCACCGGAGACGCCCATAAGGCCCACCGCGCGACCGTTAGGTAAGCATTAAAGTGTTTTTTATGTTATACCTCCGGCCTGGGCTCTTATATACAGCACTAGAAGGTGGCCCGATTCTACGCATCGGGTATTCTAGAATTTACGTATTGTGTAGTTCATGTATGATTTTTGTTATATATATATATATATAGATGTTGTTGTGTGTAGTTACCAAGTGTTTGTGTAGGGCGCTGTACATGTTCTGGATGTTGTCTGGGTGTGATGGGGGGTGAGAGCGGTGTTGTTTGTGTGTTGCGTTGTTTGTGGAGCGCTGTGTGTCTGTAGCGTTGTGTGTGTGTTGCGCAGTTTGTGTGTGTGTGGTGTGTTTTGGGGGGAGGTATGTTTTGTGCAATGTGCGTGTTGTGCGGTATGTGCGTATATTTGTGTGTGCAGCGTTGTCTGTGTGTGTGGGTGTCTGTGTAGGGCAGTTGTTTGTGGTTCCCAGTGTGTGTGTGTGGTGTGGTGTGTTGTGCAGTGCGCGCGCGTGCGTATGTGTGTGTTGGGGGGAGGTGTGCACTTCGCATCGTGCTCCATCCCCCATGCAGCGCACTCCCCATCGTGCTCCATCCCGTATGCTGCGCACCCCCCATCGTGCTCCATCTCCCATCCTGCGCACTCCCAAACGTGCTCCATCCGCCATGCTGCGCACTCCCAAACGTGCTCCATCCGCCATGCAGCGCACTCCCCATCGTGCTCCATCCCCCATGCTGCGCACTCCCAAACGTGCTCCATCCGCCATGCTGCGCACTCCCCATCGTGCTCCATCTCCCATGCTGCGCACTCCCAAACGTGCTCCATCCGCCATGCTGCGCACTCCCAAACGTGCTCCATCCGCCATGCTGCGCACTCCCAAACGTGCTCCATCCCCTATGCTGCGCACCCCCCATCGTGCTCCATCCCCTATGCTGCGCACCCCCCATCGTGCTCCATCTCCCATCCTGCGCACTCCCAAACGTGCTCCATTCGCCATGCTGCGCACTCCCAAACGTGCTCCATCCGCCATGCTGCACACTCCCCATCGTGCTCCATCCCCCATGCTGCGCACTCCCCATCGTGCTCCATCTCCCATGCTGCGCACTCCCAAACGTGCTCCATCCGCCATGCTGTGCACTCCCAAACGTGCTCCATCCGCCATGCTGCGCACTCCCAAACGTGCTCCATCCGCCATGCTGCGCACTCCCAAACGTGCTCCATCCGCCATGCTGCGCACTCCCAAACGTGCTCCATCCGCCATGCTGCGCACTCCCAAAGGTGCTCCATCCGCCATGCTGCGCCAGCATCAGCCTCTCCGTCTCCAGCATCAGCCTCCCCATCCCAGCCTTCCCCAGGTTCAGCCTCTCTCCTCTCAGCCTCCTCCAGCACGCCGTGCTCCTCTGCCGACACTCACAGATCCGATCGCATACACTCACACACACCCACACACCCCCACCCGATCGCATACACTCACACCCACCCGATCGCATACACTCACACACACCCGATCGCATACACTCACACACACCCGATCGCATACACTCACACACAAAGACACACACACTGACGATATTGCACATACGCGCTGATACTCACAACATCCGGGGATATCACATGCTTCTGGCCATGTGATCCCCCGGCAGGTCCTGGAAGCTCACAACAGCACAGTATCGCCGCCGAGAAGCAAGCGATATCCCAGGATGTTGTGAGTATTTGGATGCGATGTGATGTGTGAGTGTGATCTGATTTGTGTGTGTATGTGTGTGTGTGTGTGCTGTTATGTGTGTGTATGTTCCGCAGCTGCAGGACCTTGATGTGTGGATGCGATGTGATGTGTGTGTGAGGTGTGTGTGAGAGTGAGTGTGAGCCAGTGTACACTGGTAACTATGATACACATCGGGTAACTAAGGGACCTTAGTTACCCGATGTGTATAATGGTTACCAGCTTTCACGGCCTCCGTCAAGATCCCAGCATCGCAAGGTTATGTCTGGCGCTGCTGGGATCCTGACGGAGCCGGTGTAGAAGCAAGCGATATCCCAGCATGTTGTGATGTGTGAGGTGTGTGTGAGAGTGAGTGTGAGAGTGAGTGTGATCTGATGTGTGTGTGTGTACTCACCTGGGAATCGGAGCTCCGTGTCAGTTGGGCCAGAGCGAGCGTGCATTGCGTGAGGGGGGCGGGGCCTGCAGAGAGCCGGGGCGAGAGGCCAATCCGTGGGGGGGGGCGGGGCCATGGCGAGCCCAGCGGCCAATCAGCTTTGTGTCACCGTAAGGACACAATTTCGGAGCATGACAGACAGACAGACAGATAGACAGACAGAATAAGGCAATTATATATATAGATGTTAGAATGCTGTATATAAAAGAGCCTGGTGGTGGTGGCCACAGCTTATACACCAAAAAAGCGGTGACATGTTCCCTTTAATTATTGCCCGTTGCCTTCAAAAACAGCATCAGTTCTCCTAGGTACCATTCACAAAGTCAGGAAAATTTCCGGATTATAGTCGGGGCATAAGTAGGCAATAATACCAAACTAGGTGACAATCATCATTTTCATATGTAGGTTGAAAGTCATTAATTGAAACAGCTGTGTAGAAGGGATAGAACTGGGTGAGGAACAGCCAAACTCTGCTACTAAGGTGAGGTTGTGGAAGATAGTCTTGTCATGTTGCCATATCACAGAGTACAGCAACAAGACGCAAGGTAGTTCTAGTGCATCACCCAGATCTCTCCCTGGGGACAGATTCCAAAGCAAACAGGGGTTTCAAGATAAAATGCTCACGCTCTTTTGAAGAAGCACCTAGAAATGAGCAACATTCATGACCGTAGACGGCCAAAGAAGTGGAGAAGAGGCTGACATATCATGCTTAAATCTCTTTGAAAAATCAAAAGATGACCAGCAGTGCCATCAGCTCTGAACTTGTAGCAATCAGCGGTCCCCCAGCTACACCCATCTACTGTCTGGCCAGAAGGGGTCCTCACCTATGCACAAAACACAGGATCTGGGATACAGAAAAAAAAAAAATTGCAGTAGGTGCCCTGGACTGATCAGACACAAGGTGGAATATTTGGGGTAACAGAAGGGTTTGCAGCACAATGAGGCCCTGAAGACCAGTGAAGCATAGTGGAGGGTCCTTGTGAGTTTGGGACATCATTTTGGCAAATGGAGTTGGGAAGTTGTCCGGATTAACCCCTTAACGACCCATGACATACTGGGCACGTCATGGATCGTGTGCCGGAAAGCCCCGCCCCCTGCAAGCGGCCGCGATCCGCGCACATATCAGCTGTTATCAACAGCTGACATGTGTGCCTGCTAGCCGCGGGTGGAATCGCTTCCACCCGTGTCTATTAACTCCTTACATTTCGCTGCCAAAATCTGGCAGCAATATGTATATGGGCGCCGCCATGACAGTCACTTACCCCGCCCCCACCGGAAGTCACGTGACATGATCACATGACTTTCGGTGGTTGCCATGGTAGCAGAGGGTCATGTGATGACGCCTGTAGCTAACATGACTCACTTCCTCTCAATGCCGGAATACAGCCGGCATTGAAAGTAAAGCAGCAAATCTGCAGTTCTCAACTCTGTAGCTGAGATCTGCATATAGTGCAGAGCGATTGGATTGCTGATCGCTATAGCCCCCTAGGGGGACTAGTAAAATAAAATTAAAAAAAAAAGTAAAAAAAAAAAAAAATGTTTTAAAAAATTAAAAAAAACCTAAAAGTTCAAATCACCCCCCTTTCACCCCATTGAAAATTAAAGGGTTAAAAAAATACAGAATACACACATATTTGGTATCGCCATGTTCAGAAATGCCAGATCAAAATATAAAATCAATGAATCTGATCAGTAAACGGCGTAGCGGCAAAAAAGTTCCAAACGCCAAAATTACGTTTTTTGGTCGCCGCAAATTTTGCGCAAAATGCAATAAGAGGCGATCAAAACGTAGCATCTGCGAACAAATGGTACCGTTAAAAACGTCAGGTCGAGACGCAAAAAATAAGCCATCACTGAGCCTCAGATCCTGAAAAATGAGAATGCTACGGGTTTTGGAAAATGGCGCAAAACGTGTGCCACGTTTTTTTGGACAAGCTTGTGAATTTTTTTAACCCCTTAGATACAAGTAAACCTATACATGTTTGGGGTCTACAAACTCGCACTGACCTGAGGCATCAGATAGATATTTCAGTTTTACCATATAGTGAACACAGTGAATAAAATATCCCAAAAACTATTGTACGATCACACTTTTTTTTGCAATTTTTCCGCACTTGGAATTTTTTTGCAGTTTTCCACTACACTATATGGTAAAACTTATGGTTTCATTTAAAAGTACAACTCGTCCTGCAAAAAACAAGCCCTCATATGGCAAGATTGATGGAAAAATAAAAAAGTTACGCCTCTCGGAAGAAGGGGAGCAAAAAACAAAAACGGAAAGTGCCCGGGGGCTGAAGGGGTTAACGATGCATTGAACGCTGAGAAACACAGGCAGATGCCTAGACATCATCTAATACATCTGGCAGGCACCTGATTGGCTTCAAATTCATTTTTTGCAGCCGAACAACAATACCCCCAAAACGTCCAGCCAATGCCATTACAAACAATCTTCAGGGTAAAGAAGAATCCGGCCCCCACAGAGCCCTGATCTCATGTAATCCGAGTCAGACTGGATGATTATGAGGAGACATGAGGATCCGCACAGCCTCACACACAGAAGATCTGGGGTCAGCTCTCCGAGATGTTTGGAACTAATTCATTGCCGAATTCATTGAAAAGCTGGTGTACAAGTGACTAAGAACTGATAAACGCAAAGAGCGGTCACTCTTGATGGGATTTAGATTTCTCTATTGTTATCAATGAATTAAATGCAAACTATTAAAACTTCTATTGGTAGGATTCGACTTTTCAGACTTTTTGTTAACACCTGCTCAACATTTTGCACAGTAGTGTACATACATTTCTTTACTCATCTTATACTGTTCCCGAGTTCCAAACTGCAATAGATCTACCAGTCATCATTTAAACAGTCAGATTACGTAAAACGCTATGGAAGAGTGTGTAAAATAATAAGATACTAGTATAAAATAACTGTTCAGCTACATAAAGCCTGCAGAATAGTGAGTGCAGCTCTGGAGAATAATACAGGATGTAACGCAGGATCAGTACAGGATAAGTAATGTAATGTATGTACACAATGACTCCACTAGCAGAATAGGGAGTGCAGCTCTGGAGTATAATACAGGATAAGTGATGTATGTACACAGTGACTGCACCAGCAGAATAGGGAGTGCAGCTCTGGAGTATAATACAGGATAAGTGATGTATGTACACAGTGACTGCACCAGCATAATAGGGAGTGCAGCTCTGGAGTATAATACAGGATGTAACTCAGGATCAGTACAGGATAAGTAATATAATGTATGTACACAGTCACTGCACCAGCAGAATAGTGAGTGCAGCTCTAGAGTATAATACAGGATGTAACTCAGGATCAGTACAGGATAAGTAATATAATGTATGTACACAGTGACTGCACCAGCAGAATAGTGAGTGCAGCTCTGGAATATAATACAGGAGGTAACTCAGGGTCAGTACAGGATAAGTAATGTAATATATGTACACAGTGACTGCACCAGCAGAATAGTGAGTGCAGCTCTGGAGTATAATACAGGATGTAACTCTGGATCAGTATAGGATAAGTAATGTAATGTATGTACACAGTGACTGCACCAGCAGAATAGTGACTGCAGCTCTGGAGTATAATACAGGCTGTAACTCAGGATCAATATAGGATAAGTAATGTAATTAGTATGTACACAGTGACTGCACCAGCAGAATAGTGAGTGCTGCTCTGGAAAATAATATAGAAAGTATGTATAAGGCTTCTAAATAGATGGAAGCTATATGTAAATTATGAAATGGTGACATATACTTTGATGGTGATAAACGAATATAAGTAAAGCAGCTTTACTGAGCCATATGACAAACAGGCTCATGCACAGTTGCACACCACACAGACAATCCACCCAACAGACTCACCAACTCCTTTGCTTGAGGGGGCCTTCTTCATGTACCCAGGAGCTGTGTGACAAATTAAAGGAACACCTACAAATGAAAAGTGTTCATCTCCATTTCAAAAAACAATCTGTACACGAAAACCAGCATTAGTGCCAATCTTGGGGTAGGACAGCTATGCCATACTTCACCCACAACAGCACGGACGCATACAGAAATTCAGTAAAGTCTGTAGTTTCCCCAATACCGCTGCTTTCAATCAAGTAACTTGCAGCTTGCAGTACCACTTTCCACCACCGGCAGAATACAAAATATATAAGCAGCAATGCAACAGCGCCCCCTTATGTAACCAGGCTCACCTTCTCATTAAATTACATTTGTGTTCCAGACCTGAAAAGTAGATTGTGAGCCCTACTAGAGACATGGAGGGATGTAATGGCCTCTTTATACCGCTTTATTACTTAAAAGGAAAGCTTGACATACTTTTAGGTAATGCTGCTGCCACGCAAGTGTATGCACAATACCAAGTTTATGCAGACACAATGTATGTGAATGGTTCGGTCACTTCAGAGCTCAATTCACAATTCTGCTAGTTGTTGTAGGTAATCACACATTTCTTTCCAAGATTTACGTTATTCTGTGTACCATACAATGAATAATATACAACGATGGTCAGTATTTTACAAACTGGGAAACAACTGAAGAAGCAAGAAATGCTGGGAGATTTCAGCTCTGCAGAACAGTGAGTGAAGCTCCGGAGCATAAAATAGGCTGTAACTCAGGATCAGTACAGGATAAGCAATGTTTGTACACGATGACCGCACCAGCAGATCATCAAGCGCAGCTCTGGAGTATAATACAGGATGTAACTCAGGATTAGTGATGATTGAACTTGCGGATAAACGGGACCGGAGGGTCCGTGTTATCTGGTTTGTGAAATCCAGGTCCGGGCCAGATTCCGGTCCCCATATAAGTCTATGGGGACCAGAATCCGGCTATTAAAAATGTTGGTAGAAGGGATAGGGGGATGGGAGTAAGCGCGCTGTACTTACCGAGGCTATGGTGTAACTGTACACTGCTCTCGCGGTGGCACATTCAGTTCCGGGGCCAATAAATTTACGTTCATTGCATATGCGCGGCTTTACCCGCCCACCAGCGCCTGTGGTTTGTTGCAGTCAGACGTACCCCCACGCTGAGTGACCGCATGTCAGCTGACTGCAGCCAATCAGAGGCGCTGTCATTAGGTCAGTATCGTACAGTAAATATTCTTGATATTTATTAGTGTAGGGACCCACAAGCATGAGGATCCGTGATGAGGATTGTGGGCTTATGTACATTGGCCAATTTACAAACTAATACCTCATATATATTTGAAATATATTTTTTGCACCTTTTTTAATACGGGGTGCAGCCGGGCCTCTTAATATGGCCGTGCATAGTGAAGTCTCTGTCTCTTGTGTGCTGCAGTGAGTAGTGTCCGGGTAACCCGCCTAACCTAATAGTAAGGGCGTGGTAATAGGTTGCTGGCTGGACACCATGCGCATACGAGTGTGAACAGTGCCCTATGCGCGCCACTAGTGTGCAATTTACCTTGCACCTGTGAAGTGTCCATCATGTTGAGAGGCTTGTCTGCATCCTGTTGGTGCATTAGATGTGTTGGCCTGGGCTAACTGGACTGGTTGCCCTCTTTTTTGTTGTGAGTATATTAAATTTTTGGAGGAGTTTTTATCTCCTCTTTCTGTTGCTATTTCTCAGTATCGTACAGTAAAAATAAATAAAATATCTGGCATAGGGTCCTGCCATATTATGATTCCACCACAGATAAAGCCTATGGCTACAGGCTGCAGACCCCCGCCAAGTAAAGCACCGGGATTGTCGAATCAGATGGATGCGACAATTCCGGGGCAGCTGTAGGCTGCTATTCTTACCCTTGGGGGGGGTCCCAATAATCATGGCAATCCCCAGGCCGAGAACACCAGCCCCCATCTGTTGGGCATTGGGATGGAGCTGAAAAAAACCCCCACAAAAACCAATAATAAATAGCCACATGCGGTTCCTCATATTTTGATACACAGACAAGATAGGCACATGGCTGGGGGCTGCAACCTGTAGCCATATGCTTTATCTGTGCTAGCATAATATGGGGGGACCCTACTCAAATTTTTAAATTTATTTACCACAATACTGACCCGCAGACAGCGACTGTGATTGGTTGCAGTCAGATGCTGTCACACAGGCTGCTGGGGGTGCGACTGACGGCAACTAATCAGATGCCAGGACAGCCAGTGGGCGGACAAAGCAGTGCATATGCATGAGTAATGATGAGTGGCCCAGAAAGCGAAGGAGAGGCCACAGGAGCAGCGTAAAGCCGTGACGGAGCCTCGGTAAGTATGAAGCGCTTGCTTTATTCTTATTTTCCTTTTTTTTTTTTTTTTTTAATTTCCTGAAAAATTTCTCAGAATAATATCGCAGGGCGGGCCTCTCGCGCGCAAACCCGCAGGGCGGGCCTCTCGCGCGCAAACCCGCAGGGCGGGCCTCTCGCGCGCAAACCCGCAGGGCGGGCCTCTCGCACTCTATGTGCAGTTGCTGCCCAATTCATTGCCCATAGTGAAAGGTGGCACACGCTCACTACTACACCATTCACATATAGGACTATGAGCACATGTTCTCTAGAGTGGTGAGGCCTTCTGTAGGCAGACCCTCTCCAATCAGGCATTTATCTTTTTTCGGATTGATAATCAATTTTCTTTAGTAGTACAAGATCTTTAAAAGCAGCAAAGCCTCAAAAACCTATACAACTTTTCCTATTTAATACAGAGCATTACAGGATTGTGCTTAGCTTAATGGAGTTTCTATGCTGCTGTTTTTTGGGAATTCCTATACTGATAGTGGAAAGTGGGAACTACTGCAGGATATAGTCTCTCTGCCAAAGGGTTTCCTTTAATTTTAAACTCCCAACTGTCACATTCATATTTGTTTGGGAAAAATAAATAAAATAATAAGTATGTTCCCAGACAATCTTTTTGCTAAGTTTTTGGAGCGGAAACTCCAAAAGGGGAATGACAGGTACATTTTCAGCAAGCAAAATGGAATGGAAAAACTGCACGAAATATGCCCAGATGTCCACTCATCCTTAAAGTGTACCTATCAGGTGCAATATGTATCCAGAAACACGAGCAGTTCTGGGTGCGTAGTGATATTCCCTGCCTGATTGTCAAAAAAGTAACTAAAAAATTGGCAAAATACTTAGTACAATGTTGGCAACATTTAAAGAAAAAAAAAAAAACAGGAATTGTCACGGGATTTGAAGCGTTATTTTTTCTCTATGTAGATTTTGGCGAGGAGTCAATGTCGATATTTTTGGCTTTAACAACAAACTGAATATGCCCAAAACAGTATGTTCATATTGTACCAATACTATAGATTTTCTGCAGCAGATTTTGTTGTGGAAATGCTGCCGCTTAGCTGCAGATTTGGTTTGCGGAACGTGGTTGAAATTTCTTGAAATCTACTTTACTGATTCAGTTAGGCCTAAGCCACACGGCGAGAAAATCGGTGCGAGTGGAGTGCGATAAAACATCGCATTCCACTCGGCCCAATTCTAGCCTGTGTGCCAGCGCACATGAGCGATTATTTTCTCAGCCCAAATCGGACCGAGAAAACAATCGTAGCATGCTGCGATTGTAAGGAGAGACTCATTTCTCTCGCACCCATTCAAGTGAATGGGGCGAGAGAAAAATCGCACTGCACTCGCAGTACACCGGTGTACCGCGCGTGCAGAGCGAGAATCGAAATAGCCGGCTACAGAGGAGAGAGAGGGAGAGAAATCCCTCCCTCCCCTCCACAGCACCTGCCCGTCCCTCTTGAGAGCCGGCCCACCTCCCGCAGCTGAGGTCCGCTCGCATGATCGGATCGCAGTCGCAGGGACACACGCATGACACTCGGCTCCTGCTGTGCTGCTAGCGCGAGCCGAGTATCATGCAAGCATCGCAGTAGTGCCCCGTGTGGCCCCAGTCTTAGACGCAGAGTTTTATACACCCACATCCACGGCAGAATAGTTAATACATAGCAAAGTACTTGTAGGGGCAGAAATCCTTTTACAATCTTCTCTAGCGAGTGCACTGGTGGAGGATGGAGATATTCACCACCCCGTGCCCATCCACGCCACACAGAACGGGGGGGGAGCAGCGGAGCACCCATCAATGAGACTTTACTTTGCTAAACACAGACTATACCAGCGACCCATCTAAACTGTTCTTTTTTTTTTTTTTGCACCTCGATTACTTCCATTCATTTACACACTACAGTTAATTTTGTTAGCGATTTCTCACAATCATCTGTAGGCCTTAATCGAAGCCTGAATAAATTACATTTTGCCCGAGGGGTCTGTATAGGGGAGTATAGGATATACGCCATGTAAGAGCTAATAACTCCAAAGTGAGTTACCCATAGCATTCAATTGGAAGAGTTTTCCATGAGTTTCTGAAGAGTATTTTAGAGAGGAGCCACACCAATAAATAAAATAAAAACAAAAAAAAAACCAAAAACACAAGAACATATCCCAGGAAGTGCAAACCCGGCAAATTTTTCAGTCGAGAGACACTTCAGTCAATGTCCAACATCTTTTGATCTGTAGCATCTCTTTGGTCTCTTTTCAGTGTTCTGCAACGTCTTTGACCGCTGCATTTTTTATTTTCAACTTTTTTAAAACTAGCAATTGGCGTCCACAAGAAAGCCACCTGAATAATGGGTCGGGTCACTTCTTTTAACAGGTTTGCATCTTTACAAGTGTGAAGATATTAAGAGACACGCAAAAGACGGAACTACTGCAGTGCATATTCTGAGTTTCGCTATCGCTTTTTCAGGTGGTTTATGTGGCATCCACCTGAAGGAAAAAAAAAAAAAAAAAAAGTTGTGCACACATACACCAATCATTGTTTTGTTGGGGTTTTTTTTTTTTTTTATAAATTTGAGAGCTGGGGTAAGTGCACACAATTTTTTAATTCAGGTGGGTTCCACCTGAAAACACACCTGAAAAGTGCTACTAAACCTCTGCAAAAGCGCACAAAAAAAAAAAATGCACAGCAATGTAAAAACGACATTGCAGTGCACATGTTCAATTTTTTGTTACTGCTTTTAAGCACTTTGGGGTTCGAAAACCGTAAAGCGGTTATAGGAAGTAGTATGTCCACTCTTCAGGCGGCTTACACTATAGTTTACATTATAGAAAAGAAAAAGCCAGGGAAATCATTTTAGGAAAAAGACCGCCGTTTTCCTCTTGAAGCGGCCCCGCCTAGGAAAACCTCAGCGGCTTCACCTTCGGGATAAAGACGTGTTGTGCGCACAGTGCGTTTTAGAGGCCGGTAAATGGATTTTTGTATATCAACGTAAAGAGAAACCTAAAATTAAGATATCACGCATTAATCCCTCAAAACAAAAAAAAGATTAAGATGATCATCCAACCCTTATTGGATACAGCGGAAAATCTAAAGCATACAGTCTGACATTTTTGGCATGCAGCCCTGTAAAAAGACCAGAGAGGTGGCGCTGGCGCACAAGAGAATCCACAAAAAAGCAATTACAAATTTGGACATTTTGCAGCATTTACCGTACCCCAAATGTTGGAGGAAAGTGGGAAGTGCGTATTATAGTCTGAATGTAGGGCTGCGGGGAATGAGGGTCATCGGGGGCACGAGCAGGCTGTAGCAGCGCTTGCTGTGACCACGTGGGCCCGCTCATTTAATATGCACGCCCATCATCTCTCAGCGCTGAAGCCGGCACTGGCAGGTAGACGGGATGATAAGCGGGGGGTGCGCGCATAGTAAACAGACGGCCCGCATGATCACCCCTGGCAATTACAGCCTGGATTAATCATATGCGGCTGTATTCACTGCTCCCCGTGCATCATCATCAGCGCGGGGTGCAGTGAAATCATTATACTCACCAGCCACGATCCCTGCAGCATCGCGATGTCCTGTTGTATGTGCCGGCCGCGGCTGTGTGGGGAGACTAGCGGTGCACACAGCGTTGACGTTATCTCTGTGCGCACGTGTCCACATACAGCCGCGGCCGGTAGACAGGAGGACATTGCGATGCTGCAGGAATAGTGGCCGGCTCCACACAGGTCAGCGGCGCTTCTGCCGACACAGACGGGAGGAGCGATGCTGCTGAAGTAAGGAAAGGTGAGTATGAACATTTATTATTTTGTGTGTGCCACAGGATGCAGACCATATACCAGGATGGGGGTATATATCAGGATGCGGCCAGCTGATAGTCCAGGGGTCGGGAACCTATGGCTCGCGAGCCAGATATGGCTCTTTTGATGGCCGTATCTGGCTCGCAGACAGGGCTCCTACCTGTCTATGGGAAGGATCAGGGCCGGCGCCAGCACCCGGCTACTCAGGGTGCCCCGGTGGCCGCGCTGTCACCGCCCCCCGCCGAGGATCGAGCTTTCAATTGCATCGGCATCGCAGGTGCCGATACAATTGAGAGCAATGATGAGAGAGTGAGCGGCGCGCTCCCTCTCTTATCATTCTCCCCGCTGTGACTGTCGGCGTTCTTCTGACAGCTCTGCAGAGGACCGCGGTGACGTCATCACTGCGCGCCTGCTGAGAGGTCAGAGCGAGCGACAGCAATGGACGACGCGCCGAGGAAACCGGATCAGCGGGGGAACGAGAAGTGAGCCGCCCCTCTACTGACACTGGGCTCCCCTGACTCACAGGCCGGCCACTACACAGCGGCACTAGTACACACACATAGGGGCCCGGCAGCCGCTCTGCGTCTATGTGTAGTGCCGCTGTGTAGTGGCCGGCCTGTGAGTCAGGGGAGCCCAGTGTCAGTAGAGGGGCCCCTGACCTGGAGAGGCCACCAGCCGTGTCTGAGCTGCAGGAGTGCTAGTCCTGACCTGCACAGCAGACGGAATCTCCATCCTGCAGGACCTGCGATGATGTCACGCCCATGTGACTGTGTGGGAGGAGACACAGGATGCCGGGCAGAAAGCAAAGATACTGAATCCTGAAGGAGATTTGGACACATGACTGGTAATAAGAAAAGAGGGGACATGAGGGTGAGGGGGGCTGCAGGGTGAGGGGCATATGAGGGCTGCAGACTGTGACAGAAGCATGTGAAGGGGTGCAGAGTGTTTGAGAGGGGTAAGTTGGGGTACAGGCAGGGTGAGATATGTGAGCAGGGTGTGTGAGATATGGGGGTGTATTGTGTGTGATATGGGGGGTGCAGGCTGTATGGGGAGCAGGGTATGTGACATATGGGGGTGTAGTGTGTGAGATCTGGGGGGGTGCAGGCTGTATGGGAAGCAGTGTGTGTGTGTGTGTGTGTGTGATATGGGGGTGTATTGTGTGTGATATGGGGGTGCAGGCTGTATGGGGAGCAGGGTATGCGACATATGGGGGTGTAGTGTGTGGGATATGGGGGGTGCAGGCTGTATGGGGAGCAGTGTGTGTGTGTGATATGGGGGGTGCAGGCTGTATGGGGAGCAGTGTGTGTGTGTGTGATATGGGGGGGGGGTGCAGGCTGTATGGGAAGCAGGGTATGTGACATATGGGGGTGTAGTGTGTGAGATCTGGGGGGTGCAGGCTGTATGGGAAGCAGTGTGTGTGTGTGGGATATGGGGGGTGCAGGCTGTATGGGGAGCAGTGTGTGTGTGTGTGATATGGGGGGTGCAGGCTGTATGGGGAGCAGTGTGTGTGTGTGATATGGGGGGGGGTGCAGGCTGTATGGGAAGCAGGGTATGTGACATATGGGGGTGTAGTGTGTGAGATCTGGGGGGTGCAGGCTGTATGGGAAGCAGTGTGTGTGTGTGGGATATGGGGGGGGTGCAGGCTGTATGGGGAGCAGTGTGTGTGTGTGGGATATGGGGGGGTGCAGGCTGTATGGGAAGCAGGGTGTCTGGGCCACTGACAGATACAATTGCTCCAGCGGTCACTTAGTACACAAAGGAGTGTTCCTCTCTGCTGCACTAAGCCACCGCTGGACCTAAACAATAATTCGCTGTAAAATAATAAAATAGATAATTGACATAACTGACAATGCGTTGTGTGACATGTCCAATATTCCAGCTTCTTTCTTCTGCGAATGCCTCAAAGCTGGCATTCTCTCAACATCAGGTGGGAAGAATGCCAGCTTCCAGTCATGCGCAGGAAAAAGAAGAAGCCAGACTGCTGGACTGATGTCATGCATCGCAAGTTCACAATGTAAGTTATTTATTTGATTTTTTTACTGCTAATTACCATTGTTTCAGTCCAGTTGTGGCTTTATACAGCAGGGAGGAGCATTCCTTGCTGTACTAAGTGAACATTGGAGCGATTGATCTGTCAATGGCCCTTTAAACATATTGTACGGCTCTCGCGGAATTATATTTCAAAATATGTGGCGTTTACGGCTCTCTTAGCCAAAAAGGTTCCTGACCCCTGTGATAGTCCTACTGAATAGACTGTTAGAATTTGTATTATGGTAAGAAAAAAGCAGCTAAGTAAAGAAAAACTAGTGCCCATCATTACTTTAAGAAATGAAGGTCAGTCAGTCCGAAAAATTGGGAAAACTTTGAAAGTGTCCCCAAGTGCAGTGGCAAAAACCATCAAACGCTACAAAGAAACTGGCTCACATGAGGACCGCCCAAGGAAAGGAAGACCAAGAGTCACCTCCACTGGAGGATAAGTTTATCCGAGTCACCAGCCTCAGAAATCACAGGTTAACAGCAGCTCAGAATAGAGACCACATCAATGCCACACAGAGGTCTAGCAGCAGACACATCTCTAGAACAACTGTTAAGAGGAGACTTTGTGCAGCAGGCTTCTTGGTAAAATAGCTGCTAGGAAACCAATGCTAAGGACAGGCAACAAGAAGAAGAGACTTGTTTGGGCTAAAGAACACAAGGAATGGACATTAGACCAGTGGAACTGTGTGCTTTGGTCTGAGGAGTCCAATTTTGAGATTTTTGGATCCAACCACCGTGTCTTTGTGCGACGCAGAAAAGGAGAACGGATGGACTCTACATGCCTGGTTCCCGCCGTGAAGCATGGAGGAGGAGGTGTGATGGTGGTTTGCTGGTGACACTGTTGGGGATTTATTCAAAATTGAAGGCATACTGAACCAGCATGGCTACCACAGCATCTTGCAGCGGCATACTATTCCATCCGGTTTGCGTTTAGTTGGACCATCATTTATTTTTCAACAGGACAATGAGTCCAAACACCTCCAGGCTGTGTAAGGGCTATTTGACTAAGAAGGAGAGTGATGGGGTGCTACACCAGATGACCTGGCCTCCACAGTCACCAGACCTGAACCCAATTGAGATGGTTTGGGATGAGCTGGACCGCAGAGTGAAGGCAAAAGGGCCAACAAGTGCTAAGCATCTCTGGGAATTCCTTTAAGACTGTTGGAAGACCATTTCCGGTGACTACCTCTTGAAGCTTATCAAGAGAATGCCAAGAGTGTGGAAAGCAGTAATCAAAGCAAAAGGCAAGACACCTGCCCATACAAATGTACAGCTTAATGGCAGCTGTGGGCTGCCATTAACCCGATATTACCCTGATTGCCACAAGGCAATTGGAAAGAGCGGGGTAAGGCACCGGGCTCATCGAATTTATGCTGGGGGCGGCCCAAAAAACATTGGTCTCCCCAGCCTAAGATCACCAGCCCCCAGCTGTCAGGCTTTATCTTGGCTGGGTATCAAAATTTTTAGGGGGTGGAGGGGGGGGGGTTGTACGGGGCGCACAACTTTAAAATATTTTTTATTTAAGAAAAAAAAAACCTGTATGCTGTACACAGCCAAGATAAGCGCACGGCTGGGGGCTGCAGCCTGTAGCCATATACTTTATCTGTGATGGGTATCATAATACGGTGGGACCCTACACCAATTCTTTTATTTATTTTTATACCACAATAGATGCACGTAGCGTCTGTCATTGGAGAAGTCAGACATACTGTCACTCAGTGTAGGGGCGTGTCTGACTACAATCAATCAGGTACTGGTGGGCGGGGAAAGCAGTGCATATGCAATAACCCTAAGGCTCTGTGCCCACGAGTGCGTATTGCATGCAGTTACGCTGTGATCTGCACCGCAGCGTAACTGCATGCATCCTGCGTCCCCTGCACAATCTATGAAGATTGTGCATAATCCATACCCACGTTGCATTTTAGAACGCAGCCATTTGCATGCTGCCAAATCGCTGCGTTCTGAAACGCAACATGTCACTTTTCATGTGCTTTGCATGCTGCCTCAATTCTGTCTATAGGGAGAGGCAGCATCCAGAGCGCACAAATTCTGCAGTCACCAAAGTTTCAGAACGGAGCTTTTCAGCTGCGCTCTGAAGCGGACATGCAGTGACTTTACGTTGCGGTACAGAGCGCACACACATGGGCACATAGCCTAATGTACAGCACTAGAAGTGAATGCGCGGGCCTGGAAGCAGTGTACAGCCATTTCGGAGCCTCGGCAAGTACAGTGCATGCGCTCTTATCCCCTCTATCATCATTTTTAATTGCCGGATTCTGTTCCCCATAGGCTTATATGGGGACCAGAACCAAATTTTAAAAACCAGATCACTAGGATCAGATGGTCCCGGTTAACCGCGAGTCCGCTTATCACTATCCACAACCTAATGGTGAGCTGCACCAAAGTTGACACATCCACACCTACGTGCTGCAGATGTCATTCAAACGTCCAAATAACTAAAAAGTGTTGACTGTGCAGTCATAATGGCAGAAAATGTCATTGGTGCCACTTGCTACTCCATGTGGAAGGGCATGATTACACCATGCTCACTGCCCCGATGACTGGAGACCAGCAGCCGCAGGAGGAATCCAAATTCATTTTCTCCCTGATGCCTCTCTTCCTCTTTTTTTTTTTTTTTTTTTTTAAAGTTACCATCAACTTCACCAAGACTAGCAGACGAAAAGTGAATGTCGGTGTCCTGACTCATCCAGGTGGCAAAAGTTGTGGAAGGGAAATGGAACGATAGGGCATGTTGGATTTCAACATGCTCAATCATTTCATTTTTGGGGAGGCCAGCTACCACCATAGGCATTTGGCAGGAGCTTATATATGGTCTGTTAAAAAAAAAAAAAGCAACAAATATATGTTAATGGGGAAGGCGGGGGCGCGGTAGAAGGCGTGTGGCCATGTCGTAAATTGGCTGCTTTTTGCAGGAAGCCACAGTAGAACTCCTGTAAAAAAAAAAAAAA